>NC_092521.1:87132897-87180397 GCF_037038585.1 Patagioenas fasciata
CAAGATGACTGAATATACAATGTGAGTTTTGTAGAATTTTTTTTTTTTTCACCAAAAACACACAGGTTTTTTATACAAGTTATGGTTATGTGATTGTGTTGAGACACTTCAGTTTCCAAATACAGAAAGAATGTCATGAAGTTAAGATAATGGTATGGACAAGGAGAGGAGATAGTGTCTTGGTTTTGTTAAAAACAAGACCGGTTCTCTTTTAGTGATTTTTCTTTCAGCTAAGTTCTTCTACGTGGCTGTACCTTTCTGAGTTTTAGCCTACATATTTTTCCTAGGATGCTGTACTCGATGCTGATAAGAGACCAAGGGAATGCTGCAGCTCATGTTTAGATCTATTACTATGGTAGCTATGAAAGACTGATAAGTTTTACCATGTGCCATTGTGAGAGGGGCATGTTTGAGGAGGGGTGGATGGAACAGGTGACTAGAACGGACCAACAGTAGTATTCCATCCCATAATCGCCATACCCCCTATATAAGAGGGTGATCATGAGGGTCACTCGCTCTTTGACCACAGCCGGCATCTAGAGAGGACCCTGCCTGTCTGCCTGTGATCTACAGGCCTCAGGCCCTGCATCCCTGCAACCAGTTTCTGGTTTGCTGTGAAGTCCCGCCCATGACTTCCGGGGACCTGACCTGCACCTGCTGGAGCCGCTAGCTCCGCACACCCAGCTCCTGCTGCTGGAGTGACACCAGCTCCACATCAAGCATTCGACATTGGTTTTGTATATTTTGTAAATATTCTCTATTTACTAGTAGCATTAGTAAAACCCTTTAAAACTCTTCGACTTGAAGTCTAAGTCTCTCTTCCTTTTCTCTTATCTTTCCTATCATCTTTCTGATCTAAAGGAAAGGGGTGTCGAAAAATGAGGGGATAACAGGGAGCATCTGCCATGGTTTATTGCCACCTTGCCTTAAACCTTGACAGATAGACAAGCAAATCTGTCATTGCACTGAAATCAATAAAGTAGCCTTGTTCCAAGATTTAGACTGTCCAATGGAATCACAACAGCTCATGACAAAAATTTGAGGTTGATTAGTTGTACATTTCCATACCTCAATTTGGATATGCACACAAGACATATATAAAGATGCACAACCCAAAAGTTTTGTTTTGAACAATATGTATATTGTTCACTATATTTTACAGCCCTATATCTTTGAAAGTCACCAAATGAACCACAGCAAGTATCATGCTAGAAAAAACTCTTTCATTGCTTTGCATGGTCATGACATTCAATTGCATTTATCTCTCTCATGGTTCTTTCCATATTTTGTTCACAAGCTAAAACTTTTGCAGACTCTCAGCTTATTAAGTCTCTAAGAAAATTAACTTTGAGCGTTTAAAGGTTACTGGTTAAAAAAATAACAAACTGGTGCTTCTTATTAATCACAGTCAAAGGTGGTATATAGTATTCATGTAAGCTAGAAAGAAGAAAAGGATAGATTGCTCTAAAATCTTTTATACTCATTTCTATTGTCAAATGTTGGGATTGCTAATGATGTGATAAGTATATACATTACTGTAACTCAGGAGTTCTGCAAGAATTTCAATCAAAAAAGGATTCTGCAGCAGTTTACTATTCTGCTTCACCTTTTACAACAAAACTAAATCTGTTCTTCTTTCATTCTGTGTATATATTTCTGTATGTAATTGAAGCTAGTCTCAGTGAGGAATATACAAATAGCTCCATGCTGTCAGTCTCCTAGCTTTTCTTTCCAGCTGCATTAAGAACAGAAGCTGCTGGGTAAGTCCTGCTCTGTTTCTGCAAATTTTGTAAGAATAATCCTCAGTCATTCTGCAACAGTGGCATGTGTCAGCTATCCATATTTGTAAGTTATAGAGGTTTTCAGGAAACAAATGAAGTTGCTAAAAAGGTAGCCTCTAAAGTCTTAACTTGTCTCTGTTAGGCACATGTAGACTGTGATGGTTCAAAGTTCTGTGATTTAGATATGTTTACAGTTCCAGCAGACAACTAAGAATTCAGCTATTAGCATATATGACTTCTCTTCTGCCACAACCTTTCTTCAGAGAGTTCTTAAAAATTAATTAGTTGCACGCCAATTATATTGTATTACTAGTTATATCATTACAGACTGCAGAACTATCAAGGACTGGAACAGGCTGCTCAAGGAAATGGTTGAGTCATGATCCCTGGAGGTATTTAAAAGATGTGGTGCTTAGGGACATAGTTTAGAGGTGGACTTGGCAGTGTTAGGTTAACAGTTGGACTTGACGACCTTTAAAGGTCTTTTCCAACCTAAATAATTCTATAATTCAATGTTTGCAGAAACACATCCATGGGCTGCCTGTCCATGTATTGACTAGTAACAGTAACACACATTCATACTAGAAACAACATGGAAAATTTATCAAGTAAATTTTCAGTCTATGTAACTACAATTTTGCATGGTTATCTGTAAATAAAAAGAAGCTATTTCCATTAAAACCATCAGACCACCTTAAACAGTGATGATATTAACAAATTCACTTGTAATGATAAAATTATAGATGTTTCTATGACAAATAAAAAAGCAAGAGATAATTGAAATTAAAAAAAAAAAGTTAGAAAACAAAGAGAAAAGGGTTGATGTACAACACAGTTTTCAAAAACCAGAACAGAGTATCATAAACAAAGAATAAGTACAGTGAAAGAAAAATTAACTAAAACCAGGGAGAAGTGAAAACAAATAAAATACAATGGCAAAGAAAACAAAAATAACAAAGGGACTACTGAAAGAACTCAGCAGTAAATGAGATGAAATGTAAAAATGGAGTGACAGAGGATAGGTATCAAAACCCATCTATGTATGGGGCCCATTAAGAGAGAATATAAAAGATGAAAATATTTCCTCTTGATAATTTTTAAGCTCAATAAGAATTTTATTTTCTTCTTTTTTTTCCTTTTTTTTTTTTATATCAGGAGTCCAACACAATTAAAGAATTTGAAGAGGAACTGCTTTGGCTTAAAGGGAGCATACCAAAGGCAGCAAAAGTTTCCGGTCTCCTAAGTTGTGTTTAATTACAAAGCAAACAGAAAAACTGCTACAAGTCAACATTTTAAGCATACTTGCTGTGATAAAGTAAAAAAGTGAGGACAGAGATTTCTGTCCTGCCCACTGTGTCCTCACAGAAGCAGAACTCTTCCTGGGATTTTTCCTTTCTGCACCAAATTTTGGTTGTTTCCCAAGTAGCAACAAACTCCCTGGGGAAAAAAAAAAAAAAAAAAAAAATTTTTTTTTTCCATTTTTAAGGTATGGCTTTTGCTCCATTGCCTGTTGGTTGGAACTTCCCTGTTCACATCAGGAATCTCAGCAGAGGCACATAACACAGGATTAGAGTACACTGAAACAAATTCATTTGGTCTCAGAGAAGGAACATGCCCTTTATCCGCCTTCCAGAAGATTGCTTCTGCTTTATAATGTAGTAGCAAAGACAAGGTGAACAGTCACATATTTTTTAAACAGAACATCAGTCATGTAGAAAACACATGGCAAACTGTGAACAAGGTGTGAGTCTCCTGTCTTAATTTCCACAAGGCTGAACTCATTTTAGTGTGGGAGTTATGGCAAAACAAAAATCATAATAACACCATCAGCCTATCAGGGAAGGACTCATTGTGCATTAAATAAACTCTATTGAAGGAGAAGAAATGCATACAGATAAATACAACCTCTTGGCTGCCTAGAATTGCAGTTAAATACAACTGCTTAGTTTCTTCTGGGGGTGGTCTTATCTCACTACCTACTAGCTTTGCATTTTGGGATGAACCTCTCTACTGTAATAACAGAGTATAAGCCTTTGACTGCCAATTTATGGACTCTGTTAATAGAACTATTAATTAATGAAGTCTTCATGCAATTTTTTGCAATGTACATGCTTTATAAGCAGAAGCCCTTTGTCACAGGATTTTTCTTGTGGTCTAACAAATGGTTCATACTGTCCTAATTATGCATATAGCATTGCCACCTTACAGGTTTACCCTGACATGTTTTCATCCTCTCTTTCCTTATTTAACCTTATTGAGTACAGCACAATGCTTACTGTAAGGAACAAAAATTATTTAAAATTTTCTAAGAAAGAGGACAAGCATTTAACAGTAAAACAACAAAAGCAAAAAAGATGAATTGAATAGAAACAGGAACAGAAAAGTAGACAAGACTTAATAGCTTATAGGAAGGAATGGTATTTCCTGCAGCAGTTAGCACCTTTCAGAACTGTTGAAATCTTACATTTTACTCAGTGTGAAAACTGGTAAATTTCTAAATAAATAGTTTGTGGCACTGTTTTGTTTGTTTGTTTGTTTTTCAAAGCTGTGGTTAGAGGCATTAATTTATTTTTGGCACAATCCCTCTGATAGTTCAATTCTGAATGCAAGATTTTTCGTGCTTATTGTAACTCTGTAACCCTGTAGGACTGTATTGCCACTGTTAGCTCCTGGCTATAAGCTTTTTAGGAAGTTTTTAAGGTGTCAAGGTCAACGGGCCTTCTTCACCTTGTTGCAGCTTTGTTTTACTTGTTTTAGCTGTGACCGTGACTTTTCTAATTGACCAGGTATTTAAGAGTAATGCATTTCTCTTTTGTTTATCTTTGTGTCATACAACCATAGTTTTATACAGGTAACTGTAACAAACAGGTATTATATGTACAATTACATGTTTGTCACTCTAAACTAATGATGAAGTACAGAGAAATACGTGCCTGGTACACTTGCAAAGACTTTGAGAACAGACACACAACGAGGTGCAGAGGAGTACAGACATGGGAAAAGATAGGGACCAGGGTCAGCAATGGGGACTCCACAGCAATAAACAACTCTTTAGTGGTCAACTAGAGAAATGCAGATCTGCATCTAGACAAAACTGGTCTTAAGGGTGAGAAAGAGAACTAAGAAATAATGTATAATATACAGCAGTTCGGTGTAACATGGCGCTGCAAAAAAAAGGAAGAAGGATGTAAAAGCATGTTGGCAAGCATACAAAAATGTCTTGAAGTAAATCCTATAGTATGGAAGAAGAAACCATCAACATGAACACCATATTCCTCCTGGAAAAGGACTCCAGATCCTGACAATACCCCTCAACCACCACCACCATCATACTGAGACCATTGACCATACAGATCAAAAGAGGAAGTACAGCATAACACCAGAAAAAAGTACAGAAACTAAGGTGTGTGCATGTTATAATTTTAATTGCACTGTAGTTCTTTCTTTTTCTCAAACACTATTCCAACTAAGCTAACAATAATTTCTTGGTTTTACTTATATATAAGGTCTTCTTTGTCCATGAATAACATTTGCAATATTTTGGATGCAACCACTTCAGGCTTATATTGTGGTTAGGATTCCCCAAAGAAGGGTGCTATGTGTATGCTATCTGTAATGTTACAGGAGGCAACATGAAGAAAATTAATTGCACTAAAAAGTAGACTCCAGCTTTTTTTTTCTTTTTTTTTTTTTTTTTCTATTAGCACAGAGTCAATGCATAAATCACCAACATTTGCTGCCACTTCAAAATTGTTATGACTAGCTGGGACAGCCATATACTGGTCAAATTGTCAATTCTGTAAATTAAAATGAACATAAAGATTTCCAGATTTTTATGTGGCTATCTATTGAAGGGTTGCTGAGATATCATGAATATTAAGTCGTGACTTGAGATGCCAAATTTCCTGAAACCAGAATATCTGTCCTAGGAAAGAGATAGTCAAGAATTCTGAAAGAATTTACTGACATTTGGAATGAAAAATGGTATTTTAAAAATTTTCTGCAAAAGAGAAATTTTAAAAACTGGTGTAAAAATAAAAGTGAGGTTAAAATACAGACTCTGTATTGACAGCTCAGACATAATCTCCAGGGTTTCTAGTCCCATGGCACAGCAATGTGGAGGCAAATGAGAAACTGGAGCTCGAAGTACAGAAATCTGTGAGGGTTAGGAGCCAAGGCTCCAATGTAGGCTGGCAGGAACTGTGTCTTCATAAGTTTAGCATGAATAATGCTTTCTCACTCTTCTCTCAATACTCCAAAATCAAAACCATTTCCTGAATGCAACCTGTGCACTCAGAAATTACCAGCCTACCATATTCTATTGGAAACTGGAACGGTACTAAGTTCCGTGGGTGCCTTACAGTATTTTGCTTTTTTTTCACAAATAGAAACTTTCTCCTGGCTGTTAAGTTTTATTGCTGTCAACTTATCTGTTATTGCTGTCAGCTTATGTATTATAAGATTTATAATATATCCCTTATAATATATCCTTGTTACTGGCTAATAATGCTGAATTAGCAACTGCTGGGTGTAATTGCAGGTGCATGTAGAATGTATGCGGAGTCTTAAACTTAGCATCAAATTTAGTTTAACACCTCTGTTCTCTAGCAAAATCTTCTTACTTGTGATTGAGAGTGTTAAATCCTGATGTAAGGAAGGATTGTGATTGGTTTTGAGGGATTATAGGGAATTCAATGTACTATGGGATCAAAGGGAGTAGTAGCAAGGATAAAGGTTTATGGATGGTGTGTTCTGCTAAACTAATATCAGTCTTCTGTGTTTTACCCTAAATTAAGTATTTTAGCTGCTATTTATCTACATTTTTCTTCATGCTTTACAGTATACTTATTACCAGACTATCTCAAAAGGATATGAAAAGATTAACTCAGGGAAAATAAAAGGTTATACCAGTTGCACATGTCATATTAGATTGTCTGAACAAGTCTAAAAAAACTGTCCCGTGGAATTTCTGGGGCAAGACATTACATGAAGCAAAACATTAACAACATTTATTTTAGAATGTAATTTTTCTTGATGTGTCCAGATGCAGGCAATGTAGGAATTCACAACAAACCACAAGAAATGATAAGAGAATTTTGAGACTGACACTGCATTTGTATCTTCAACATGGGAGGGCACAACTTTGAATTAAAAGGTAGAAAAAGAGAGAGAAAATATTTTTTTAAGTAATCACATGATGTGATTTGGGATTACATCCTCAACCCAAACTGGAAAGTTCCGAACAGAAATATAGGCATTTTCACTACAGTAACACATATATAATGCCTCTGAACTTTCCAAGAAATGACAAGCAGGGACTTCATTGTGTCAAGAACATAAAGATCTTATGCAGCTTTGCAGACTGCCAGTGTGACACATGCACAGCAGCAACCAGAAAATGTTTTGCACTGGGATTGCTAATGAGAATTAGTAACTATTGCCCCACTGGCATATCTCTGCCTATTGTGAAGAAAATTACTGTATGTTGAGACAGAATTGCACTGGGAGATTTTCCTAAAGCAGATAGACTGTTTTGCTGTTGGGTTTAATGGTTTAAAACCAGAATCATAGTACCTTCTCATTTTTAGGAGTGGCCTGGCTCTGGGGAGTGCATGCAACGAACACCAGCAGAAAAGGGCAGTTTCTATGTTCTAACAGGCATGAGGTTTGTGTCTTGGACTTTTGTGTATAAGGGAAGGAAAGAGTTGTCCTTAAACCTTTCTTTACACATCCACAATGGTTGGGAAAATCTGACCTGAATTTACCAACCATTGTTAAAAATAGAAAATAAAGAGGGAAACAAGGTGAGGGACACGGTGTGAGCATAAAACAAACTTGACATTAGCCACCACTTTGGGAAATGTCTGTAAGACATAAAAAATGAGGAATAAGAAAGCTAAAAATTGAGTATTTGAATGTTAGGAGGAAACATATTAAGGTCACTAAATAAGCGTGTATGCCTTGAGTAAGTTATGATATCGTAAATTAAGAGGAAAGATGTGGCAATAAAAATTGTTACATGTTAAATGTAGTACTTTCAATAGCCATATAGAACTCGCTTTATTACAATTACAGTATTCTTCAACTGATGACTTGCTGTTGTGAATCATTTAAACAAGCATTTCCTAATCTGACATTTGATGAGTTGGTTGCATCCCGCTTGGGTTTTTTTTGTTTTATTTTGTTTTGTTTTGTTTTATTTTGGTTTTTTTTCCCACTATTTTGTTGAAAAAAATAACAAATGATGTATGAAACCAGTATAGGAATTAACCTTCTTGTATTACACATATATCTTGGATCAATCATGATACATGTTTGAAATTTCCAACCTTATTATTTCCTTTATCCTTTTCGTATTTTTACCTAACAGTGGTGATTCTACCTCTGTGATGGCACACAGTTCAAGTTCATTACCTGTTATTTCTCAAAAATCCTAATTAAAAAAGAAGTATGATACAGATTTATATTCTGTTAGTAAGGTTTCTCTATTGAGATACTTTCCTCAAACTATATATGTGCTAAAAACTCAGCAATTTCATACTTCCTTTTCCTTCTTTATTTTTTTTTTTCCTGCAAATACTGAGGAAATTGCATTGACATTCTGTAACTACTTAGAAGTATAACATCAGGTGGCTGATGTTTGATAAATATTACACCTTTTTTTGGCTGCTAGAAACAAACAAAAGCAATCAAAAATCAAGGTGTGTTTTGAGGAAGTATTTTAGATGCAATTAGTGTGAAAGCATCTGTCACAAAGTTACTTATGACTTCTCCCTGAGCCTCCTCAGGTGGTTACTTTCCCCATTCTTTGCTTTCCACCATCACCTCTACAGCTGTGGGGGGAGTACTTGGGAGACCACCAGGTCACACAACAGGAACAGAGCTGGTGTTCCCTGTGCGGGAAGTGTCTTATCAGACCAAACACTCTCTAAGGAGGAGGTGCAGCCTGGAGTATCACTAACACCTTGTGCCCCTGTCTGGTGACTCAGGGAGTCACAGAGGAAATCAGTGGATGGTTGCCAAAAGTGGGGTCATGGACAAGAATGAAGTTGACCTACACAGAACCATGGGAGACCAGAGAGGAGGAAACCAACACTCCCCTAAGTAGTTAACACCATAGGAATTAATATTCTCCTTTTCCTGTAAAATTGGATCCAAAGACAAAGAGGGAAGAGCCTTCCTTCCTTGAGTACCTCTTCTCTGTCCAACCCCAGCAGCCCAGTGCAGTGAGCAGAGTAGGAACCTGACAGGAGGCAGCTCAGCCCTAATGCTCTGGCTTCCCCCACATCCAAATGGTGATCTCGCATCACAGAATTATTCTCTTTTTCTGGACCCTTCAGAGGTGTGCAAGTATCCATGCAGCTCCTCTTGATAACTTGCCTTCCTGGTACAAAGGAATATTGGTGGCTTGCTTGCTCCCCACAAGACCCACAGGTTCAGCAGTAATCAAATATGCATCTGATAGGACAAGTGAAACAAAACCAGCAGATCTGAATAGGTAAATGAAAGGTGAATAGATGACACACTGTCAGGAGTAGCATGGCAACACACATACACACATCAGTGCTGTACAGCAAGGTCCCCCACGGTCGAACTACACCAGGTTGTGACATCTGGATGAGGTTTGTAACCCCTTTCCCACAAGCTCACCCCTGTGGCAGTCTATGAAAAGCTCAGTGCGGGACACTTGCAGCAGGACTGAAAAATTAGAGTTGATTCTGCCTTCCTGGACAGCCTGCCTAGCTGGCTTCTGGATATAATATTTCAAACCTGTTTTATCATGATCCTCACAAAATAAGGAGATAAAACTCTTCGGGACACTTGCAGCAGGACTGAAAAATTAGAGTTGATTCTGCCTTCCTGGACAGCCTGCCTAGCTGGCTTCTGGATATAATATTTCAAACCTGTTTTATCATGATCCTCACAAAATAAGGAGATAAAACTCTTCAAAAACATATTACAGAGAGTGTGAATATTTGCATAAAATACTAAAAAAACAGTAGCTGTCTCATGTTTTAGGCTTGCCAACATCACAACAAACACTAGCAGATTGAAAACTCAAGGCTTAGAGGAAGGGTAAGTGTTCCCCTGTAAAATTACTCTGAATTTGAGTAGATATCTTAACATATCCTCCAGTTGAGACTTTTTAAAAGATTATATTTCCCAAAGCATCTGAGCATTGGCTTTTGAAATAAGGTGGCTGAAATAGACTATAAAATAAATTTTTAAAAGAACTATTTTCCCCTACCTCTCATATAATTGCAATGTATGTATATATTTAAATTTTTTTATTACTTTAGCTAAGGAGAAAGGTGGTGAGGTCCTGTGGCTTTTATTCCTCTAACATTCACTTAATTTCAAAATAATTTAATAATAATAATTTAATCCAATGGGACAATATAACAGGCATTCTGACAAGAACATCAAACACTAAGTTGGTGTTTCTAGCTAAAACAAGACATACTTCTCAATTATATTGAAGTACAAAGTATGAAGGTTCCTTTACCATACATGGCAGAAATATGTATTTTTAATCTATGTTAGAGAAGAGATAATTCTCTCAATATTGAAAGTAGTGAACAGACTGTCTTTACAGTCAGTGTTGCATACTCCTTGTTTTTTGTCCAAAGCTTTGGACTCCTGATAGTGCCTACTTTGGTCACAGAACAGATGAGAGACAGCCAGCTGATGCACCAGTTTTCACAGGAAACTCTGGGACCTCCGTGAGATAATCCTGAGTACTTTTTCTGGGATCTGGGAACTCCTGAGAACCCCTGGAAGAACCTGAGGATTCCTGTTGCTTCTCCTGTTGAGGAGCAGCTGAAGGAAGTGGGGCTGTTTAGCCTGGATAAAAGGAGGCTGAGAGGAGACCTTATCACTATACAGCTACCTGAAAGGAGGTGGTAACATGGAGGGTGTCGGTCTCTTTTCCTGAGTAATGAAGGATAGGACAAGAGGAGATGGCATCAAGTGGTGCCAGGGGAGGTTTATATTGGATATTAGGAAAAAAATCTTCATGGAAAGTGTTGTCAGGCATTGGAATAGGCTGCCCAGGGAAGTGGTTGAGTCACAGTTCATGGAGGTATTGAAAATATGTGTAAATGCTGTACTTAGGGACATGGCTTAGGGGTAGACTTGGCAGTATTAGGTTCATGGTAGGACTCAATGATCTTAAAGATCTTTTCTAACTCAAATCATTCCACGATTCTATGTTTATGCTTTATGTCTGTTTTAATTTGGGGAATGTTCTTAATGATTCCTTCCAGAGGTATGCGAGAAATGTAGACTCAATATCCAAAAACTTCAATTAAATTTTATATACGGATTTTTTTTTACTATATAAATAGTTATAATAATGGCATATGTTGTCACACTGTAGAGCAAGAATATCTTAATATGTTCATTCCAGGCCATTTCCAAACAAATGTTCTGGTTGTATCTGATGCCCTTAAACCTCTGCTACACTGACCATGAAACAATTGAAAAGTTTTTACCTGACATGTTTCTTATTAAAAACAATAAGTTTAAATTACAAAACAACAAAGCAATATGTAATATATGCTGAGTGTGGTCTGCATTTAGAGGACAAAAACAATATGGTGTTTGTAGAAAAAGTAATTGACAATGGGAGTTATTGGTTAAAGCTATATGATGAGTGCATTATGGGGCACTGAAAGTTAAAGATTCAACCTGTGATGCTCTGGTTGTTTTAATGAAACAAAATCTTCAGTCTTCACAGAGTTTATTATTGTGTTGTTGGGTTGTTTCAGTTGCTTTTTGTTTGTTTTTTACAGTAGACAATGGGGATGTAATTTCTGATGTTCTGCTAACAGTTTTTTGTATTGTGAATTATTATAAATATACTGTCTTCATTTTATAGATTCACCCACAGCTGCATTTTTTAAAACTGAAAACTCAATGAGACTTTAATTATAATGAAATTGAACTAGAATGAAATTTTATTTAGTGATACAGCGTAATTTTCTTCTCTTAAAACTGTTAATACTTTCCATGATGATTCTTTAGCAGCCTTTTCATACTTGGAGATGAAGAGAAATTTGTTAAACAGTGCTGTTGACAAGCCAAAAAATTTGATGAAATACATTGCTTCATTAATGAACGGTATATGCATGTTTCAACTGCAGGAATGTATTTATATCACATACATTTTTATGTCTATCTTAGATTCTAATGTATTTGAACCTTCCTTTTCCGTAGTAGGGGAACTTTTTGTTTTGCTTTTTTGTAGCACTAACTATAAAGCAGATACACATTCAGAGATAAAAATATATTCAGTTTCTCCTTAATGGCTATGTAATATTTTTATCTCACAGAGAAGATGTTAGGTTAAACTCTGTAGATTCTGAAAAGCAGGTACATGTTATGATGACCTCTTTGCAGAAAAAATCCCACAAAAATCAGTAAATGGTAATGGAAGTGACTTCTTAGTTGATTTAATCATTAATATGGTAATTTTATGAAGCCTATAGTGCTGATTCTGAAGATTCTTCAGGACATAATGATAAGAATTCACTTATGGAAGCAGGATGTCTGAAAATTAGGTACTACAATGTCAAACAAGGAGGAACTCAAGGCTCTTTTTTGGATCTGTCCCTGTTTTTCTAAGGAAATTGTGACTTATCCAGCTGCAGGAATCTATTAATGACATGCACTTTGCCCTTATCTTTTTGTCATTCAGAAAAGTACAGAATAGTACATTGTGTTCAGAAGTGACATTGAACCAGTATCAGATGGCTGGGGAAAGTGAACTGTGAAATAATATTGAGTAATTATGCTAAATACTTTCCATGAAGTGTCAGAATAGGATACATTCTACTTCAGATAATGTAATGGTTTTGATTTTGCAAAAGATCACACGTGCTTTCAACCTTAAATAACAAAGTCTATCTCTAATGAATCTAAAATAAGTAATATTTCAACTACATTAGAATAAATATTATTGTATTTTCCCACATATTACCTGAGGAAGTTTGTCAAAAATCTTTAATTCTATAGAATTACTGGTTATATTCATACTTCTATAAATAGGCAGTCTTTGCTTTCCTCACTTCTAATTTTTCCTTCTTTTACTGGTGCTGAGATCTTTCCCTCACATAGATGACATGAGTATTTGATTATTTAGTACTTTTATGCCAGCAGCAATGTTTTGTAAGTGCTGATCGTCTAACAGTTTGGAAGTACCAAAATGAAGTACCATCCTCATTTGCAGTTAACTAAACTGCAGAATAGAGAAATGAAATTACCTTGTTCAATTTAAATTGAAATTGTATTTAAATTTAAATGTGTGGCCAAAACAGGAATCACAGAATCATAGAAGGAAATAATAGTTTGTGTTGGAAGGGATATTTAAAGATCACCTAGTCCAACCCCCCTGCAATGAGCAGGGACATCTTCAGCTAGTCCAGGTTGCTCAGAGCCCCATCCAGCCTGGTCCTGAATGTTTCCAGGGATGAGGCATCTATCATTCCTCTGGGCAAAACTGTTCCAGTGTTTCACCAACCTCATAATACAATATTTCTTCCTTTTATGGTGTTTAAATCTACCCTCTTTGTGTATAAAACCATTACCCACCATCTTATCACAACCTACGAAAAAGTCTGTCCTCATGTTTCTTATAAACCCTTAAAGTGCTGAAATTCCACAATAAGGTCTGTCTGGATCCTTCTCTTCTCCAGGCTGAACAACTCCAACTCCAACTCTCTCAGCCTTTCCTCATAGGTGTTCCATCCAACTGATCATTTCTGTGGCCTTTCTCTGGAGCCACTCAAACAGGTGCATGTCTTTCCTGTACTGAGTACTCCAGATCTGGATGCAATACTCCAGGTGAGGTCTCACCAGAGCAGAATCACTGCCCTCGACCCGCTGGCCATCCTCCTTTTGATGCAGCCCAAGATATGATTGGCCTTCTGGGCTGTGAACACACATTCTCAACTCCTGTCCAACTTTTCATCCACCAGTACCCCCAAGTCCTTCTCTGTAGGGTTGCTCTCATTCCATTAATCCCTCAGCCTCTGTTGATACTGAAGATGGGCCTTACTTGGGTGCAGGACCTTTCACCTCAAGGTTCACATAGGCCCACTGCTCAAGCTTGTCCAGGTCCCTTCGGATGGCATCCTGTCCTTCAGGTGTGTCAACAACATCACTCAGCTTGGTGTAATCTGCAAATTTGCTGAGAGTGCACTCAGTCCCACTGTCTATGTCATTGATCAAGATGTTAAATAGTACCGGTTCCAGTACAAACCCCTGACACTTGTCACTAATCTCCATCTGGACACAGAGCCGCTACCCTCTGGATGTGACCATCCAACCAGTTCCTCATTCTGTGTTAAAAAATTATGTAGGCTCACCTTCAGTAAAAAAATAATAATGTGTCATTAAATATTTGTCTCTGCAGTTATGATTAAATTGAAAGAATGAACTGTGACTGTGCCAAAGTCAATCTGTCTTAATAAAAAATGGTTATGACTAGTATGCATTGCTTTGGTTATATGACATGCATATTTAATGAATGGACAAAAATTAATTGTTCTTGACACTTACCTGCTTCACTGAGTTTAGTTTTTTTCTTTTCCTGTGCCACACCTCACTTGTAAACTCATACAGTTTGTTTGACATTTTACTTAAAATAATTTATCTTGTCACATTATTCTCAGTACTTTCTTCACTTATTATAATGTTATGTAAGAATAGGTTGAGTTGTATGCTTGTTAGTTGTTTCAGCACCTGATAGTGTAGAGCAACCACAACAACAAAAGTATTTAGATATATTACTGTACTTAATTTTAGCGTCACTACTATCCCTTAGGTCAATTGCTGTTCTGCTGTGGTTTAATCAATTTCTAAGGGAAAACTGTGGAGTCCAGGGATTATCTTTGTTGAATGAACATGTTCATACGGCTCTGAAATCAATGAACTGGAAAGATGTCTGTTCATGCTGGGAACACAGCTGAGCTGTATGGTAATGAACACACAGGGAAGGTGGGAAGGTGTTGTGCAAACAAAGCCATAGCCTGCAGCAGCAAATGACAGTAGTTTCAATAAGTATCTTTGTCCTTGAGCTTAAATTTGGATATGCCTCAAATCTTTCTGATACAACACTTGATACTGTACTGAGAAGTTAGCAGATTAATGCCTCTCTGGTTTTGCTGGATGAAAATGGATAAAAATCACAAGAAGCACTGTGAAACAAGAAGTAGAGGAGGGAAAAATATCTCTACTTTTCCTTTTTTTTTTTTTTTTCCCTTTGGAAATGAAAATGTTGCTAAAGTTATGGTATTCCATAGAAATGTCAGCACTGCAATCTGTCTGCAGAAGTCTGCATAATTGGGAGATCTTTCACTAAACACAATGTAGAAGCAGAATCAAGTAAAAGGTCATGTGTTATTATTCACTGTGTAGTGCAAGAGAGAAGAGCAATTAAAAAAGCCAGAGGGAAAGGCAAAAGCAGAAGAAGTGCGCCTAAAGCTCTTAGCAAAATTTTTGAAGTGGCAGAGTGGGAGGATACCATATGTATTGGTCCCTAAGGCTAGCATCTTTAATTTCTTGGTGAGATGAATCAAGGTAAAAACAAGAGTTACAGCCTAAGCTATCAGCAAAAGTAACAATGAACTAATTCAGAAAATGCTTTTATTAAACAACAATACAGTAGGAGAAGAATAGAATAAATCATTCAACCACCTACCCAACACACCACCATCACATACAAGCCCTGTTATGTTAGATTACTGTTATGGATAGAAGAAATCTTTTTTGCAAAATGAGAGTGCATCTGACCAAATTCACCAGTATTTGCATGTTTTTTGAGTTCCTGGGTTACACTTATTTTCAGTTTTAAAATGAAATTTAAGAATCTGGGGTATGCAGATTCCTGGGTTTTGTTTATCCCTATGCTCACTTTTACTTCATTCACAGTAGTTAACTATTTTTCATCCTAGATCAGATTAATCCATTGTTGTGAACCTGTTGTGAACAGGTATGTGACTGACCGTGTAAACTCTTTGGTTTTTTTCCTCCTTATTAATCTTTTTTACCCAGTAGGACAAAGACAGGAACACCCAAAAACCTCTTTTTAAACAGTTGTTAAGACATGGAGCTACTGGCTAAATATAAGTTAGAAAGCATATGTACTGGAAGGATTGGTTCAGTTTTTGGAAGTTCACTTAGTCTGGAGTGTCAGCAACATGCTGTAACTATTTTGGTGGTGCAGGATGTACAAAATCTTGTGGTACACAAAAAGTAAACTCATTTTATAGGTAATCCAATAAGGTATTGCTAATAAAACAGAAATATTAACAACTTAATAAATGAATTCTTTTCAGTCCAGATCTAATTATTACAGGGAAAAAAAAAAGAAAAAAAAAAAGAAAAGAAAAAGATAAAGATAAAGAGTCTTACCATTACAGAAGATCTTAGCGCTCATAGTAGAGTTAGAATAGACATACACGTACTTCCTAGTACGTATCTCTTTTTCTGGTGCATGTATGTATGCTCTAAGTCTGCTTTTTGTAACTGACATTTACTTGGTTCTCAAATACCTGCCTTTACCCCTCTCTTTACACCCTCTGCCTGCACTTCTGCTTCGTATCCCAGGTTCCAACTTTCAAGGTCCCCACTGTTACACCAGAAGTGTATTCATTTACACTACACCACTGTATTAGATTTGTGTGTATTTCATTCTGCACAGAATATGTACTTGGTACTACTATTTGTATTAAACTATGGTTATATCATATGAAAATAAGCAAAAATTTAAAAATCATTTAAAAAGTCAGAAGTAGCTACCTTGTGATGTGAAATTAAAAAAAAAAAAAATTCTTAGAACTAAGAAAAGTAAAAGCAAAGCTCCAGGACCGTTAACAGAAGTTGAGACAAAACAAGCCTAACGAACCTCAGTTTTGCAAAGTCAGTGCAAAGGCTGTGGGCTGTTACTAGCAATGTTAATATATGTACTGGGCTCAGTTAACTTTGCACTTCAGATATTCTGAGTGGTCTATAAGGATGGTATAGCAACACTTTTTCATCTCATCACATGTGCCCTTTGTGTTGTAGACAGTTCTACAGCAAGTGGTAGATTTTTATATAGACTATGCTTGGCTCTTAAGTATACTATGAGAGGATGAAAAGTTCTTACATTATTCTAGTTGTCAGTCAGGATGATCAGGGATCAGAATCAGGACATGAAATCATCAGGTTTCAGTTCTCATGAAAAATATAAAATTAATAACAAGAACAAACCATCAAGTTTAGAATTTTTATGCATGTATGTAAAATATATAGGCTAATATTAAAATATGTGAGAATTTACTGTGCTGTAGTTAAAAATTTGATTTAAGTCTACATAGCTTTAATGGGAAACTCCACAGAACGTGGATCACTTTAAATTTCGCTTGAATCGTAGTCCTAGTAGCTACAATTAGAACATGTTTTCTTTAATCATTCATTAAGATATCTATTCTGTTGCAGTTAAATGATACAAATACAATTAATAAATACTTACAAAGTCATTACAGATCTGCATCTTTAATTGATACTGTCCACTGTCTTTTTACTAATAGTCTATATGGTTGGTAAGATTGTTAAAGTTACAATGGACTTAGTGGTTTTTCTTTTTCTTTTTTTTTTTTTTATTTGGGCTTTTGTTGTTATTTTTCTCTATCATTGTGTGTAGTGTTTGTTTTGTTTGTTTGGTTGGTTGGTTTTGGTTTTGGTATATTAATAATATATATACTAATCTTATTAAAATATTTAATTGGTTAACAAAATCCAAAATAAACTTTTGAATAAGTATATGGCTGCAATATTGCATTTAGTTTTCCTTTTTTCTTTAACTTTAGAAAGCATAAATGAAATGCTATTTAAAAAAAAAAAAAAAAGAAATCCAAAATAAATTGCAATGAACAAGAAAAATGTTTATTTTTTTTGCAGTGACATATCAAGCCAGATGTGAAATATGAGAGCAATATTTTGTATAGTTTTCAGTATATTGGGTTGAAGTGATTAATATTCCTTACTGCTCCTGGTAGCAAGCTATTTATAGTGTGATCATAGAACTACAGAATCATAGAATGGTTTGGGTTGAAAGGGACATAAAATCATCTAGTTCCAACCCCTCTGCCGTGGGCAGGGACACCTTCCCCTAGACTAGGCTTCTCAAAGTCCCGTCCAACTTGACCTTGAAAACTTCAGTGATGCGGCATCTACAGCTTCTCTGAGTAACCTGTTCCAGTGCCTCACCACCCACATAGTGAAGAATTTCTTCCTCATAGATAACCTAAATCTACCCTCTTTCAGTTGAAGTCATCACCTGTTGTCCTATCACTGCATGCGCTTGTAAAAAGTCCCTCTCCATCTTTCTTTTAGGTCCACTTTAGGTACTGGAAGGCTGCTATAAAGTCTCCTTGGAGCTTTATCTTCTGTAGGCTAAACAACCCCAAATCTCTCAACCTGTCCTCATACAAGGAGTGCTTCAATTCTCTGATCATCTTTGTGTCCCTCCTCTGGACTCACCCCAACAGGTCCATGTCCTTCTTATGCTGGTGGCCTCAGACGTGAATGCAGTACTCCAGGTGGGGTCTCATAAAAGTGGAGTAGAGGGGGAGAATCACCTCCCTCGACCTGCAGTTCATGCTTCTTTTGATGTATCCCAGGATATGGTTAGCTTTCTCAGCTGCAAGTGCACATTACTGGGTCATGTTGAGCTTCTCATCAACCAGCAGCCCCAAGTCCTTGTCCTCAGATCTGTTCTTAATACATTCCCTCCCCAGCCTACATTTGATCTTGGGATTGCCCCAACCCATGTGCAGGACCTTGTACTTGGTCTTGTTGAACTTAATAAAGTTAACACAGGATCACCTTTCAAGCCTGTCAAGGTCCCTCTGGATGGCATCCCCTCCCTCCAGCATGTTGTCCACACCACACAGGTTGCTGATGTCAGCAAACTTGCTATGGGTGCACTCAGTCCTACTATCCATGTCAATTACGAAGATGTTAAACAGTGCTGGTCCCCATATCAACTCCTGTGGAAGACCACTTGTCATTGATCTCCACTTGGACAGTGAGCCATTGACCCCAACTCTTTTGAGTGTGACCATCCAGCCAATTCCTTATCCACCAAGTGGTGCATCCCTCAAATCCATGTCTCTAATTTAGAGACAAGGTTGTCATGTGGGATAGTGTCAAATGTTGGGCACAAACGCAGGTGAGGAGATCAACTATCTACTACCTTCTTAATATTTTTCAATGTATTTTATTGCTTGGTTTTGGTGTTTTTCTTTTTTTGGTTGGTTGTTTTTCTGTTTGTTTGTTTTTTCCTTGTTTTTGAGTTCAATTTGGTTTGGGTTTTGTTTGTTTATGTTTTTTTTATTCAGTGGTAAAGTGCTTATATACTCTTTGGTTATCTATCTTTTTACGTATAAACCACTTCACAAATAAATAATGTTGTATATTTTAAGATCTGCGGAAGTAGAAATAGTATATGTAAAGCTTAATCAGGATGAAAGCATGATCATGTGTCTCATACATAATAATCTTCACTGTACTAACTAAATCAACTATCATACTTGTGTTTTAGTTGACAGTGAATTAACAAATCAATAAAATAGGAGAGTAAATACTATGACACAGAAATTCCATGTATACTTCAATGAGATTATATCAAGTGACAGTCATTACAAAATCAATTTTTCTTGTGTAATCAGGTTTTAGTCATAAATATTTCTTTAGGAAAGAATGGGCTGGTGAAAGGACTGCTAAAAACCCAACAAGACTTCATTAAAAAAATAATGAAATGTAAAACCATAATCAGTATATAAAATGCCTATCCGCTTTTCCCTTTATGAAAGAGAAAATCTTTTAATGATCTGACATAATGTTTTGTGCTAATCCTAAATCACCCCCAGTTTAGAAGAATTTGCTTCCAGAAGGAAATATAATTATAGATTTTTAGGTCTTTCTGTCCCTGTGTTAAAAATATTGCTAAGGCATATTCCAAGTATCTGTAATTCCAGGGTAATACTTAAAAGAAGTTGAAACCATTAGTGACTTCATGGTAAAATAAAAGAACATTTATATTCAATGTTGTAGATATCTTAGTTTGATAATAAGAGAAGTTCAGAAAACAGATTTCAGAAACACCGACAAGAGATGCAAAAGAAAAGAGAGTTACAATATATTTGTGGCTTGAACTAAGGAATGGATATGTCAGGAGTGGTATTATGATAGTGAGCAATGGTAGGAGACAGGAAATTGTATGGCTGGGTTGCGTAGTTGACTAGCTATCATGTATACTGAAAATAATTATGCTTCCATAATTTACTTGTATAAGAAAATATTTGAATGTCTAGTAAAGTAAAACAAATATCTACATGTTATGCTCCTCACTGCTCACACTGAGACTGCAGAAGTCTGCAAAAGTCTGTCAACTTTTCAAGGGGTTCAACATAAGTTCATGTGCAGCATTGAGCACAAACAATGGACAACTTTATGCTCATGAAACTACTGAATTAGGACCTTTGGGCTTTATAGTAATTTTACTTTTTCCTTGAATCTCAAAAGTAGCTGTATTGAATTGCCCTTGGTTTGTAATACTGTAAACTAATACTGCACTACTAGATATGATTGCAAATTCATTATGAATTTGTATCATTCTCCATATTATGTATGTACACTAACATTACCAATGAAGAGAAATTGATAAACTCACCACCCTGTTTCTGTTGGAACTGAATGTCCTGTGGGTCTTGTTTATTAATTAAAACAATAAAAATAAAAATAAAAATAAAAATAAAAATAAAAATAAAAATAAAAATAAAAATAAAATAAGCCCATAAAAATTAATAGTTTTCTAATATTTAATAGAATATTCTGAAAGCCTGGTTAACTGATGTAGAGTTACTTTTTGTATTCCAAGCCTACTTTTTTCTTCCTTTTAGTTCAATTAGGATTTGGCTTAAGATCAGTCTCTAATTTTGTTTTCCTTAAAAATGTGCCTTTAAAAATACAAAGAGCTAACCAAGTAGAAATGGACTTTTAAAACTATTGGAATACTGTAGACAACTGAATTTTACAAGCTCCTTCCATTTTTAAATTATCACTGTTTTATCAAATATAAATCTACTCTGTACCAGTGTGTAAATTAGATGCAGTAACTTAATTCTTGCCCTTCCCTTTAGAGGAAACCAAGAGCTGCAGTTTGTCAGGATCATTAAGTGTGTAATGAACTCTTCAAACACAAAAGGAGTGAGCCAGATTACTGTAATATACTAGTTAATGATGCCTTCAAATTAGCAATTGCCAGAAAACAGATATTTTTGATTTATACAAAAAATAAAGGTTTAGGGGTTGTATTATATTAATGCACATTACTTCCCTTATATGATAGTATCCACATGAAAATTACAGATCTAAACAATAAACTACATTTTTATATAAAATATCAACTGTATTATAAATCTGAATTGTGTAACACATAAAATGACAGCTGCCAACTGTATAGTCTGCTCAGTGATTTACCTGTTGACATTAACACTAACATATGGGTCATTGTCAAAATTGCTGTCATATTTTTTGTGTTTATTTTAGGAGATGTTTTGTGCCATTAATTAATTTATTCTTTTTTTTCTCCCCTCTTTTACTTAATTTCCATACCAAATTGCTAATCAAAAATTTAGTACAAGGCAAACCTGATCTTTAGAAGCAAATTCGGGATGTTCTTGACATGAAGAATTTGCTGTTCTAGATCTCATGTCACAATAAAATCTTTCTATGAATCCAGCTATAATCACAATATATGAACAAAGCTAAGCATCTATTTCATATATGACATTAGTGCTATATAAGCCTCTTTACAGCAGTTAGCAATCTGTCTAAGCCAGGTCATTTAGTGGAAAAAAAAAAAAAGTCAACTGGGCTCTAAAATATTTCTAGAATATTATTTTCTGTGACATAGGGAGCAGGGAGTTTTATAGACATGCCTCTGCATTTTATCTGAGATTCTTGTTATGTTATCCAGGGATAATATTACTATAAAACTTTTTTTTTTTTTTTTTGTCAAAAATGTACATCATAAATCAAAATGATGAAAATTAGTCAAGTGGACTGAAGGAAGACAGTAAGCTCTGAGACCTTTATGAGCATTTATTTGAGGATGGCACATTACAGTGCATTGAATATTGAATTTATCTACATGAATACCAATGAAAAATTCACATACCGTCGTGTGTTATTTTGATTTTGATAACAGAACACAAACATTATTTATTTGATTTCTTTTTTTTCCCTGCTTTTAAAGTCAGATAACATGAGTGAAAACAGAAAGATTAAATTTAGCCTACAACTAAAGACTTCTTTTGGAAAATACTTTTTCTTTCATTGAAAATGCTATCATATTAAAGTATTTTAAACTTCCAACTGTAAAAGTTCACTCTATCTCATTGAATGTGGAGGGTATTACTCACATCTCAGATTACTCAATTTAACATAATGCAATATTTCTTTCTTCTTTTTTTATTTTTCCTTTTTTGAGTAACATTACTAGTTCAATGTTCTTTGGTTTTCCTCATATTATTAATATTAATTGAGAATAATTTAAATAAACTATATTAATAGTTTTAATTGGACACATAATGCATGTTGTCAAGTCATTCATGTGGTCTTATATCTAAAAGCAGTGTGTTTTAAGAGAGTTATTATAACTTACAGTTGAACTTGAAAACATTTTTTGGCAAAGTTTGGATTTGGGTAACTTTTTAGGGGGGTGATAACTTCATAAAAGTTGCTTACAGATTGTAGTAGTAGAATTAAAGTTGTTACAAAACAGATTATGCTTTTTAATAAGCATTTTTGATAGATATCACTTTGAACCCAAAACTAGAAAAACAATGTTATTACCTCTAGAGGAAACTTCACACTAGCAGTTCACTGTACCATGTTTCTTCTTGTTTTTATATTGAAAGACCAATCCAGATACAATATTGTCAATTAAAAAAAACCTTCACGGTCATTATTTTGTAGCACAGATAAGAAGTGACTATATTTGTTTGTAAAGCAGAAAAGTACAGCATATTTGTGGCATAACTGAGAACTCTATCAAATCTTTCTGCCTAAAATGTAAAAATGTGCATGTTACTTCATTTATGATGGTAAAACATCTTATTATAGGAAACATGTAAGTATAATGAATCATAAATCTTCAGAAGTATGATACGTGAGGGATTGCTGGATGCAAAGAAAGAAGTCTTGCTCTGATATGACTTTATTGGCCAGTTTCTGATTAATGACTATCAGTTATTGTAAAATAAATAAATAAATAAAGATTTCAAAAGCAGAAGGGAAAATTTCTGCTATGAGGACTACTTGAAGTACAGTACAATGGAAAAGACTCAGAGTTTTTATGCATGTATTTATAGTTATTATTGTACTATATTATAATCCTTTTCCTGATGTAGTTTTGGGAGTTATCTGCCAGTCATAATAGCTTAAAGAGTAAATCATTGTATGCTGTAGCCAAGAGGTTTAATGCGCATGAATTTCAGATGGTTTTATTACCCACTTACTGCACAGAATTAAGGTCATCCCCAGCAGTAGTGAGCAGAAGTTAAAACTACAATGCACAGAGTTTATTTTGTATAAGCCATGTAAAATTAGAATTATCTGTACAGAGAGGATAGTTCAATAATTTTCACAGTGACTTTTGATTCCTTTATCAGGAGTACGTTTTTATACACTTCAGCAATACAAATCTTGGCATTTCCATGCCATTCTAGACACAAGTCATTCAAAAAAGTAACAAACATTCTTAAAAATCAAGGAAGATTACTTGGACAGTAGCATTGTTTATGATCTTGTAACAAGCAGAGACTATCCCCTGTTTTTTCAGTTCATTTAATTGTGTTTGTGACAGGCATATGTAGGCTAAATATAGGTAGATAAAACAAGCATTCAGAAATTAGCAGAATAAGCAAAACTTCAGAAAATTCTAATAATTTTCTCCATCGTGGTCACCTTAGATACTTTAGGAACACAAGTCACTCCTACAACATAAAGAACACTTGTAAAATGTACTGCATTATAAAACACTAGTTTTGTCATAAAGTAAAATAGATAAATGAGGGGTATTATAAAATTACTGAATGTATTAAACAGAGGAAAGGAGAAGCATATCCTCTCTTGACACATTTTCATATTAGATTTTAAATACGTAGGAACACTGTTCAGGAAAGCACATTGCATGAACATTTATTGAGGTAAAGAAATAAAAACCAAGTGTATTTTTTAATTTTCTCAGCACATAGTTTTGATACTGCAGAAGAATATCTGAATAAAACTCATCCTGAAAAGTAAGTATTTTTTTGTATTTGAAATTAAATTTCCTTTGAAGAATTATCTGGCAACATTCATGTCAGTTCAAATGTTCTGACAGCAAGAAAGGATTGCAGTATAGTGAAGGCTCAGAACACAATGAAGAAAAATCAGACTCCTGAATGCTCGATGTTTACTAAGCAGAATGCAAGTAAAGAGAGCAGAATGAAAGTCTTAGGAAGAGCTGAGGCACTTCAGTCCAAAAATACAAGTACACAATACTTTCAGAATTTTTTTCAGTCTTATGTAATGTCATAATTTACTTTCAAGCTCTCAGGAAACAAACTTGTCTGATTAATCCAGCCAGGACTGGACATCTCTTTTTCTGGTTTGTGACTCACCCAGAATTCAGGAACAATGTATTTCTTATATAAATCTTTAGAGAATCCTGATCTAACAGACAAGTACAACACTTGAGAAACCCAGTCTGGCAGCAAGTTGCAGATTTTTCTTTTAAAACAGATCTAGATGAGAAGCTAGTACGGGTACCAGTGTTTCTTTTTAAATTATTGTTATTTTTTTAATTATCTCCTGTGATTAGTTTAATAATTGAAAAAGAAAATCTTAGATTTGGCTTTGTCTAGGAAAAACACACTCTTCTTTTCAGTGGATGTTAACCACTGGATACAGGGTACTAGGTACATATGCCTACATATATAGACATTAACTAATTCTTTGTTTTTCTTCCTCTTGCTCAAGGAAATTATATTTTTTATATACCTATTTATAAACAAATATAGAAAGTGATTTCATTTTCGACAAGCTAAATTTCCTACTAAGGAAGACAATTTTGGGGAATGGAGATTTGAATTGCTTTATTTTAACAGAAAATTAGAAGATGTGTGCTTGAGGATCCTGACTACTGAGCACAGAAATATCAGCTGCTTCTTCCCACAATTGTGTTTTACTAGAAAATAGCCTTCCATAGTTCTTTGAAAGAACTGTTACAGGAGAGGCTTCCAAATTCATGATAGAGTTGTTTAAGCCTCAGAGAAAATCTCCATCAGACAAGCTGATACAGCTTTATACTTCCAGTTTTCATTTTACCTACTCTGTCTCTCTGTTCAACCGAAGGATTTCTAGAGCTGATATTTTAAAGCATCAAACTCTCTCCAGTGACTGTGCGAAACTTAAGGGACTTTGCTCATGAGCAAACTTACGCCATTAAGTAAAATAAAGTAGCTCATAAACCTTTTTTGTGTTTACCTATGCTAAGAACATTACATTTACACATGAAGGGGAAGTGGTTAACTTAATAGGTTTTACAATAGAAAATGCCTATCTTCCATTCTATAGCTCTCCTACTATATAGCTGCACTTGTTATTGTTTCTGTTGTGACTATTAAATTGTTGCAGTCAGCTGTGATACAGAGGTAGCTCCAGCTGGAGTAGGTGTGGATATACCTTGGTAATAGCTTATGGGCACATTTCTTGGTTCAAACTAATGCTTCATATCCTGATTGAATATTTTTTCATATCATTTGATAAACAAAATATATTGTTACTTGATTTGGGGGCATTACCTCTATGGATATATTAAGATTTTCTTTTAATTTAAGCTGATTACAGCACTGTTAAACCATTTGATTGACTTTAGTTTACTACTGAGATAGAAATAAAATAATATATTATTTCCTGCATGTGTTTTTGCTTTAAAAGAAAAAGGAATTGCGGGGAAGGGAGAGGTTGTCCTCGCATGTTAGTGTTTTAAAATCAGAGTACCATCATGGTTTTGTGGCTTACTTCTATTTCCATTGAAGTTAACAGAAAAATTTCCTGTGGGAGTTCAAAGACAAAAGGATTAAGTTATCTTAAGGCAAAAAGGACCACTGTGTCTTCTTCCATCATTTTTGTAATCTACCTGATTACTTAATAAAAATATAAGAGGGAGTATTAATAAATTCTAGTCTATGTTGTTCCCTTGAGGCCCTAATCCAGATATTGGATAATAAACAACAGAAGGAAAGCAGATATGTAAGCTCCTCTGTCCCAATCCATAAAAGACTGATTTTTAGCTACTTACTTGGGTTTTTTTCCTAATTTTTCTAAGAACCCAATGTTGCTGAAATAGTCCATTGAAACAATTTCATCTTCCCTCTTCCTTTTCCAATTCTTTCTCATTTCTGGTGATTCTGATTTCTCATTTCTGGTGATTCTTTCTCGTTTCTGGTGATTCATGAATCTGAGTTGTCCTCACTAAACATGTCCTATTGATCTATTTTTCTGTAAGTTTTATTTATTAATGCATGTAATGTGTAGCATTTAATAATGCTTTCACAGGGTAAGTGAGCTTGTTGTAGTAATTTCAGTGGAGATTGCTGTGAAATATAAGATAACTAACACATAGCCTCTTGCCGCAGGTCAGATATTATTTAATTGTGCATTTAGGGCATAATGGCACAACCATTTGCTTCAATTACAGTGTCTGCTTGTGCACCACAGCCATGTGTTCCCATGACCAGATTGGTCATGTCAGTTCAACTCTTGTAAGTCCCAATGGCAAAGTAGATCAGTGTGCTGATGAGAATTCACCATGGAGCTGTGGCTGCACAAAATTTGAGGTGATACTGGGACAAAATAACCAGATCTGTAAGGTAGCACTCTTATGGGGGACGGTGTAAAGAGAAAGTTTGTAAACATTAAGCTGTAGTCTTGGCTAGTTCTGTTGATTAGGTTTTCCCTTATTTTGAATTTCCTTTGCTGTGTTGTCTTTGATTGTTTGTGATATATGAGGACTACTAGCTGTAACTGTGCTTGTAAAGATTCCCAATTTCTTTTTAAGTAAAATCACTTGGGGAATAATATGAGGAATTTGGAGCCATGTTTATTTCCCCCCTTCAAACAGAGGACACAGAAAAAACATGATGAAGTGGAGTTGATATCAGGTTTTAAAGTGTATTGAGAGAGAAGGTGAATATGATGTCAAGAAAATAAATTTAAAAAAATAGTGTATGATATCTTCTTAGCTACTTTTGAGTGTTAAGAAATCGTAATGTTGTTTAAAAAAAATCCAATCCAGGGATATATAAATTCAGTTTCAGCCAAGTTATAGAGATAGCCTTGTAGTACTATAATAAATTTATAATTCTCAGTTCAGCTAGATATCTTTTTATACTTATGTAACAAGTGTCCTTCCAAACAAAACGGTGCTATTTACTTTAGGAAGAGCTAAGGTGGACTGGGTGGTTGCACAGGTGTAAGATAGCCCCTTATAATAAAATAACTTGGGTTGTTCCATTTTTGTCAAAAGTGAGGAAGAATGTATTTTTTAGAAGTTCTGTCTCTAATGTGCATGGCCAGTAGGAGTTTGAGCTGTTGTGGTTTATTTCAATAAGGCAATAATGTTGCATGATCTAAATGTCAATAGTTACATCTCAAGGAAGAAAGTAAAAAATCCCAGGTGTCTTGTGTTTCAGTTCTTCATTTACATTGAGCTGAAGAGCAGTGTTCCATCTTCTGAAGCATCCGTCATATTCCACTATCAAAGGCTGAGTCTTATTATCAATAATAATCAGCTAACTCAGTGTTC
This sequence comes from Patagioenas fasciata, assembly GCF_037038585.1. Lineage (NCBI taxonomy): Eukaryota > Metazoa > Chordata > Aves > Columbiformes > Columbidae > Patagioenas > Patagioenas fasciata. The sequence continues at coordinate 87,160,585 of NC_092521.1, forward strand.
AGTTTGAAAGTGGTAGGGAAAAAATATGTTTACACATTCTTTTAAACTTTTAAACTATAGTTCTAAACAAATTCTATTAGTTGTGTTTTTCATTTGTGTGACCAATGGATTTAACTGGCATAAACCTGAAATTGGAGTTTGGCTGGAGTACTGAAACAAGCATTCTGTAGCTTCTCATAATTAGCATTTCCCCACAATCTTCTTACATGTTTGTGTGTTCTGTGTTATTTTGTTGCACATTTGATATCTTTAAGATGTTTCTACAGGGTTTTCATCAAAGAAAACATTTTGATGAATTTTGTCTGGATGAATAGACTACGTCTTTAGTGGATGCTTGCATAAGAGTATTTGATACTTCATCCTCATAATTGATCTGGTGTTTCCAAACCATAGAAAATGCCTCAAAGGAAAGTATTATAGAGAAACAATCTTGAACACTGTCTTAATTTGTCTGTTTATGAGTGAGGTTTTGAACATCTGCTTTCTTTTCAACTGGTCTTTACAAATATTTTGAAGTTTCACAACTGCACAGTTGATCAAAGTATGTTAGGAGCCAACAAACAGGAAATGAGAACAAAGCAGGAAAGAGAAATAACATAAATGGGAAACACAGTGATGTGAAAGGTGACAACAGAAGAAAAATGAGAGAGAAATAAGACTGTAGAGATACTTTTTTTTTTTCAACATAATTGTTTTATTGGCCCTCAATAGACATTTTATATAATAATACAAAATTATGAGAGAAATATCAACAGTTACTTGCATCCCTAGTACAGTATAACCAGCTCCACAACCAGATCATCCAGATGTCACTAAAAATAAGAGAAGTCTAGTGTAAGTGGGATGACTTACATTTCTCTGCTTCGTGATATATTGAAGTTTTATAATACTTCTTTTAATGTGTGTTTTTTTTTTCATTCTAAGTATTCATGTAGGTTCAATCCCAGAAGTCCCTGTGTCTATTACAACAGCAATAAATCTCACAAAATACTTTTCAATTTAACTGATTGGAAGTAGCTAGAGCTTCATAATGTCCTTCCAACACAGTAAGGGTGAGTCTTTAATATAGCTGGGAACATAAATTATTAACACAATACAACTTGGTAGCCATGGAAAAGAAAGCATTTGGTTTTGTTCTGTTTTAAATAATGTTAAGTATGCTGGAATTATACTTACACAAAAAGAATGTCTACCAGTGTTGAGGTGTGCTCCATGTAACTTTAAAATGTCATAGACATCGTAGTTCCTCACAACAGCTACTCTACCTGACTCAGTAACAATCAATGGAATACTATAATTTATGATAGCTAATTAATATGACCATGAATTCACTTTTGAGGGAAGAATCTCAGACTCATGGTAGGGAATACATACTATGTGCAACCAGATTAGTCCTACTTAAGTATTATTGTAAAGTGAGGGAAAATGGGTTTGAGTACAAAATTAAATGCAAAAGTTAAATTTGCACATTTAGATTTGGGTTGTGTTTTATGTTAATTTTTGGATAGTACTTTCTTTTTTGTTGTCAATTTAGAAGACTGTAGTAGGAACAAGCCAAATCTTTCTTCACTAAGTAATGCTATAGGGTAGCTAAGAAACAGTTGCATGTGTAGATCTTTATAATAGTTTTCTGTGTTCATGAATAGGTTCATCTGTGGTTTGACTTTGAAGGCCACGCAGGACATAATGGAAAACTACATAATCTCTGGGAAAGTGCGTTATTGATCAACCTGAGTAATTTGTGTATAAAATGTCATGAGAAATCCATCAATATCACTTTTGGCTCAGATCACAGGGTATCCTAGGCTACTGCTTTCTGAATGTATAAATCATATAGAGTACTTTTGAGAAGAAAATGCTATTTCTTCCTGATTCACAAAGAAGATAAATCAGGCAGTTCTAGCAGGACAAACAGGGTTTGAAATTCTTAGTAGAAAATATGAAAATTATATGAGACAATTGAATCTACTTTCTAAAATACAAAATTACTATTTCTTCCATTTAACTAAGTTTGTGCTGCAGAAACGTCTTCAAGGTGACCAGACTTCTTGCAAAAGAGTTTTGCTGACTCTGCAAAGAGGATAGAGAGAATCAAGTTAGCTGTCTCACTCTCTGTTTGCTGAACCCCTTTGACAGATCAGAATGTAAAAATATGACTTAAGAAAACACATATTGTCCACCAAAAATAGAAATCTTGAATAGCAGTCACTAACTCTTCTAATTAATATTTTATATTTGTACAATTAGGTAATAATGCATTTAGAAAGTCACACTTAAATCTCCATCAGCTTCTGTGTGTAATGTAAACTGAGACTGTATGCAGCCTCACTAGGCAAAAAAATGCCCTAATACTTCCAGTAACATCAAGCAGGCATGTGATAACACATTTTTCAGAAGCACAGTTGCAATGAGTGCTCCACAAAAATTCCAGGTAAAATCAACCACATTAGTTTAAATAGTTTACACACATATTTCGAGCACTTCAACTAACTACCTTGTCAAAAGGATAGCAGAGGTGCTAGCTTCCAGGTCATGCTGCTAGCATAAAATGCAGAAAGGCAACCCCCGATATCAATGCAGGCTGAGGGATGAAGGGATCGAGAGCAACCCTGCGGAGAAGGACTTGGGGTACTTGTGGATGAAAAGCTGGACCTGTACTACCAATACACACTTGCAGTCCAGAGGACCAATTGTATCTTGGGCTGCATCAAAAGGAGCATGGCCAGCAATTTGAAGGAGGTGATTCTGCCCCTCTATTCCACTCTGGTGAGACCCCACCTGGAGTACTGCATCCAGATCTGAAGCCCTCAGTACAGAAAAGACATGGACCTGTTGGAGAGGGTCCAGAGGATGGCCACAAAAAATAGATCTGAGGGCTGGAACGCCTCTCCTATGAGGAAAGGCTGAGAGAGCTGGGGTTGTTCAGCCTGGAGAAGGCTCCAGGAAGACCTCATTGCAGCCTTTCAGTACTTAAAAGGGGCCTATTAAGAGAGAGGGGATAGACTTTTGAGCAGGGCCTGTTAGCAACAGGACAAGGCATAACGGTTTTAAACTAAAGGAGAGGAGATTCAAGCTAGACATGAAGAGGAAGTTTTTACAATGAGGGTGGTGAAACACTGGAACAGGTTGCCCAAAGAGGTGTAAGTGCCCCATTCCTGGAAACATTCAAGGCCAGGCTGGACAGAGCTCTGAGCAACCTGATCTAGTTGAAGATGTCCCTGCTCATTGCAGGGGGGTTGGACTAGATGACCTTTGAAGGTCCCTTCTAACCCAAACTATGATTCTAAGACACCAAAAGGAAACCAAGATGATACCTGCAGATGTCACTAAGCTGTAGGCCTGCACAGGTGCCACTAAACTAAAGACCTAAAATATATGTTGAACTTCTCAATATATGTTTCAGCAACGCTGTGACCTGCGACTAAACCTTGTCATTTGGGAGACTATATTAAAAAAAAAACACGTCAGTTTTCGGGAAGAACTTGGGTAAAGTGAGATGGTTTGTTGCCTGTGGTAATGTGTACATCAGTTGTGAAAAAAGGAAATCAGAAAACTTGAGTTATATTGTTCAGGACGTTCTGCTCTTTTACTCTTTTAGGAACAAATCTGCCTCCATTCCTCACCTGGACAATGAAGATTATGTTACTATCTTTTGAGTTTCTGATATATCAGTGTGAAAAAGGTCCTTAAATGCAGCAATATTATGCATAGAGAAGACAAAGTATGAGTTCCTCCTAGCATAAAAGGCAAAGTAAGACAGTGAAGGTCATTTTTTGTGTATTTGTTGGTTTTCTTAATTTGTTATTGAACTTCTGCCACCACCATGTACATGCATCCTGGGGGACATGTAATGAAATCTAGAATATCAGATAATGATCTATGTCTCCTTGGAGAGACTATGACTCCATTAAAATTCTGGTGTCTCCCTTGAAGACATTATCTGTATTGCTTCTCTTTGGAACAGTACATGGGAAACTGCCTACATTATCCTTCTGTGAGAAACTGTATCTCTCTCCTCTGCCTTATACAGGCTGACATTTTCATCCTTCACATTGTAAAGGATGATAATGTGAGAACAGGATGGGAGATGATGAACAGTACTCAGCTTCTGGAAAGGGCTTTCTGCCAGCACCTGCGTTGGTGAAAGCATGATGTGAATCATCAAGAAATAATTTGAGCGTGGATTGGATTAGGAATGATTTCTTAAGTGATAAATTGGGCTGAGTAAATGGCTGTCTCCTATGAGAGTCCCTTTCATAGTTCTGAATAGAGTAGGATGTTGTGAATTCCTGTGATTTAATTGAAAATTTGGTGGTTATCCTAGATAGCAGCTCCTGGAGTTGTATGTTTTCTTGGAAATCTCAAGGTTTTTCTTATCTATTGCTCTGTAATAAATGTTAGTATGTATTACCTAGATCATATATATCATCCTTTTTTCTTAATGATGAAATATAACGGAATAAGACATTTAACAAACTACTGAGATACAGAAAGAAAGAAAGAATTTGGAAACGTGATAATTTGGATTTCATTTTTATTTTTTGCTTGTTTTTTAAGGAAACAAAACGTTACTTTCTCTTACTGGTTACAAAAGCTCCCAGACCCCAGCACGTTTCATACAAAAATCTTGAGTTGTTGTAAGAGTGTGCTGGTTTGACTGAAAATGGGTTGGTTTTCTTCATGCATTTAGAAATCTTTCTTTTTCATACCTAGCACACTCATTATTTGGACTTAGTTTGAGAACAAACACGTAACACCCCAGCACAGAGCTAATGTTTTTAATTGCTCTGTTCTGAGAGCCAAGGACACTCTGAGCACTCTGCCCACAGGTGTGAGGCATCGAGGAAGGGAGGCATGGATGGGGCAGAGCTTGACTGAAATCCAGACTGATCAAAAAAAGTGTTCAAGGCCACTAACATCATGCTTTGCATTTAAGGAGAGTTGGGATCTTCTGGTTGGCTCTTCTGCTATCTCTCTCTCTCAGGCACTTTCTCTTACATGTGGTGTTTGGTTTTTTTCTTCACTCTTTTTTGTCAGAGCCAGGGGAGTTTTTGATGCGGGATGTTTAGTTCAGCTTTTGCCATTTTGCAGATGCCTCTGGGCCTTTCTGACTTTTTCTTCTTTGGGATCAGGTGCTGTTTATAGGGACTGGCTGCTCAGTGTATTCGTGAGTAACTGCCTTGAGTATCTTTAATTTCTATTTCATATATATATTTACTAGTTGTATATTAGTGTTTGTTATTTTATAAAACTGTGTTTATCTCAGTTCAAGTTGCTCTCTTCGCTTTTGAATCTCTCCTCCACTGGGCGGCCAGAGGACGGGAGGAGGGAAGGGTTGGGTGAGTGGCTATCATGGTTATATTACTAACTCAGGTTAAACCACGAAAAGGAGTCACTAGTCAAGTGTAAAGTCTGAATTTTGCTTGGCTAATCTTGTCTATATATTATTAACTCAACCCAAAGGAAACCTGGAATGTGAAAGCATTGTTAAAATACATTAATTTCTATATGTGAGCACCTAATAATGGAAGGTATTTGCCAATTTAGTTTCTTTTTTTTTGTTGTTATTTTATTTCTATGCAATTTTTTATGTAACAAATATTTAGATAGATTTTTCTTCCTAACAAAATTGACTTACTTATTAATATAAGCATTAACTTTTTCAATTAAATACTCTGTACAAGTAGCTGTTTTCCAACAAATAAAGGGGATGATAAAGGACCATAGAAGTATCAAGCAAAACCACAAAACACCCTCTCAGTTTATCAACATATTGATCTTTTCATTGACGTTTCTTCAACTCTTTAAGTACGAGTTGGTTCTAGAGAAAGAAACTTAAACATTCTGTTATCTCATGTTGTATCACACACTTTCAGAAAGTATGGAAGTTAGTCGTAGTGTCATCTAGCCTGACATAGATGGTAGTGACATTCTCTTTTCTGTGTTTTAGAATTACTACATGAAATATCTTAAGTGATACTTAGACAAATTTAGAAATATGTTGTATACCAACACTGAAGAGTACACCCTTGTGAGAAATATTTTTATTTTATCTTTAGAATTGTATTCTCTCCTCCTCTTGTGTTGCAATGCATATGCACATATATTACATATGTAAGAGAAAGGGTGGAAGACAACTGGCATTACATAAAATAAAAGAAACTGAAAGGGGTAATAGCTATTGTGTTATCCTCCTCTCACCTTCCTCCCCTCTCCCCGCGTACACTGAAGTAGTCTAGATTTCTTTGCAGAATTATTTTCAGTCTAATACAAATGAACACTATGATCTCTGGTTCTTTACACCTGATTCCCTTTTTCCAAATCAATTGCTTTTGAAGGCCTAGTTTATTGCACCTTTATGTTTTTAATCTAAATGTTTTCCTCAGAAAATCAACATAACCAAAATCTTCTTATCACAAAAAAACAAGTTTGGAAAACAGTTAATTTTCTATTGCCAGATTCAGAAATATAAAGTAGCCATAGAAGAATGAGTCTCATTTCCTTTACTAAAGACACTTACCACTGCCTATTAGTTACATGTATTTGGAAAAAAAAAAAAAAAAAAAAAAAGGCAGGTTCATATGGACCTATAGTAGCATCTGTGCACTTTCATTCAGAGTGATTTTTATTTTCTTCATACAATACACTGATAATAGTTCTACAGATCCCATAGAGTAAGAAATCACACAGCACTCAACAAAAACATGGAAAAATATCTGCAATAGGATGAATTTGTATGTGTTTAAACATACCAAGGAAAAAGGATTTAAGCTTTTTTGTTAACATTAAGAAACCTTAAGCGTAGGAATGTTATAAAGTATCATTTAAAATACTTTTTACTCAAATTATCTTCAAATTTTACAAAAAAAAAAAGAAATACAGATTATCAGAATACCAATATTTTAAATCAACTTTGATGATACATTTTCAGAAGGGTTTTTTTAGTACTAGTCTGATTTTTTTTGTTTTTCCCAAATCTTTTCTTTTCCCCAAATCCTCTAAAAAGTAGCTATTAATAATTTCAATTGACACATTTTGGGATAATCAAAGTTTGCCTCATTCATGGAGTGTACAGTACACTTTGTTGGCCTACATGGCACGTAACTGTTGGCTGTTCATGATTGCCTAGGTACTATCAAAATTAGACTTACTACCAGCAATACGGTGTGTCAGCAAGACTTTTTTTTTTTCCTGAAGGTTGCCTGACTAGCATCTATAATGTGGAAAGGCTTTAGTATGTCCTGCAAAACAGTGACTAACAACTAAGTATTTGAATCATTGAACATCTCATGCTTGGGTCAGAGGTAGGAGACTACAATGTAGTTTTTTCTTTATGTTAAGCATGGATTCCCCAGGAAAAAGAGTAGTGTGTTTTACATTTTATTTACATCCTCTAAGCATTCTTCTAGGCCACAGTCATCAATGAATCTGTGAAAGTTTTGCAATATTTGAGGCTATCACAAGTGGGTGATGGGTCTGATATTTTCAGTGAATTTCCTTGAACTGATGAGGACCAGCCTGTCCAAAACTGGACAAATGTCCGGAAGTGGTATGCAGTTTTTACATTTGTAAACATTATATTAATAATTTATTTTTACTAGAAAATACTCAAGATCCTACTTTTTTTCTTTTCTTGTCTTTTTTTTTTTTTTTTTTGTGGGGGGAGGGGGAGTGACAGCAGGAAATCTAGGTGAATATGAAAATAAATACCATTTTTAAATCTGAAATTAAATTATATATATATATATGTGTGTGATGTTCTAATTTAAATTTCTTAAAGCCTGTAAAACTGCTTTGCATTCAATGGCACGCAACACTTCTACAGACTCAGTCGCAAAATATATCTGCAGTGTGAATTGGTAATGGGGCATTCAATCAGCCTAAAACAAGTTCCTTCTAGACAGAATATATTATAAGGTGGAAAGAATTCTGAAGTCTAATTTCAACTGTAATTTTTTGCTTCACATCTGTTTTGAACTATGCTTATTGCAACAGCTTATGCACTAGTCTATGTAGTAGGTAAAGATAACTGGAACTGCTTAGCACTTTTACAGAATTTTATTAATACAGCAGGGGAAAACAAATCAAATTCCACTTCTTGATTTGAGAGGTCACTTGAGGATAATAATGTCAGTGTTTGAGGTCTATTTATTTAGTACTAATGGCACTCTGTAGATTTGCAATTATTGTAAGATATATTTTGCAGGTTACTGAGCATGAGTCTTCTTTATATTAAAGAAACAATATGTAGATGCATGGTTCACTAGAGAATATTCTATAAAATCCTGCAATATAAACATCTATTATCTGAGGCAGGATAATATTTTATCATTCATATTTCTGTTAAACACACAGGAAAACTTTACCTATCCCACACATTTAGTGTAACATTTATGCATGGACATTTCATCTGAAAAATCAACCCAGCCATGTCATTCCTAGTTAAATTTTTAAACTAAGATGATTCCTATCTGCATACAGCTTTGAAATTGAGTAGTGAAAACTGTTAAACTATTGTATTGTGAAGTTATTTTCACAGTGAACAACCAACTAATGATGGTATGTGAACAACATAATATACACAACAATTTTATTTTTAAAGTACTTTTATTGTGGATTTCCTGTATGTTGCAATTTCCCTCATTCTTTCCCACCTCCAAAAAATTATAAATTTAGGACAGACTAGTAGTATACTATACATTGAAAATATATGGTAGGGCAGAACACTGGTTACATTTATATCAGCTGGCTCAGTGGTTATTCCCTTTCTCTGAAGGTCTGTGCCATCTTCAGACTGAAGTGACTTGATCCCCCGACTGTCTAAACTGAACAGACTGTAACATAACAAGTTATTACCATTCTAACACATTTGCCTTTCATTTTATTACAAATATATGAAAAAAAAAAGAAAAAGAAACTCCCTCTGTATAGTATTGTAAGAAATATTTGTTGTAGGTCAGATTAAATGACAAATATTTCTCACACTATCTTCATGAAAAAACTGAAAATAAAAATAAATATTGAGGTACAGACATCCTTGATTAAAAAAACCCAAACAAACAACAACAAAATCCCACTTAAGTAAAAATGGCTCTTCTATGAATTTTCAAAATGTAGATAAGTTAAAATACTGAATGTAAAAAATGTCTGCTGGCAGACATGTTCAAATTCCATACAGCTGGAGATGTGAGGCAGGAAAGAGGTGATCTTCTGAAATTACTTTAATGAAAGATTACAGAAGATATTTACACTAGAAAATGAGCTAGAAAGAAAGGAAACATGAAAATAAAAGTCAAGATTTGATGTGTGTGGATGACATGGATCTTTGTATTTTTCTTTGAATTTCTCAGAGCTTTGCAACACCTAACCCAGACATGAGGAAGTACTTAAATCTCCCAATTTAATGTAGTTATTTAGTACTAAATTACACTCTAAGTTGAAAAGCAAGCTTTAAACAACCTAAGATTTGTACCTGTGTGCTTTAGTGTGTGCTAATATTTCTCAGGCATCCAAGCTCTACATCATTGCACATTGGTACAGTCCAAACCTGGCAATTGCAGGGGCGGGATTTGTGCAACTGTTGCAGTTACCTTCATTTTTGGACCTACTCATCCAGCATGAGCACTTGCCATCTTCCCTTTCCTCATCATTAGCAGCAGCCTGGATGCCTCTTCTTTGTGCAACAGGGAAAGAGGTGCAAGGGGAGGAAGTGTCAGGACACCACAGAAATTCAGAGATACATCCCATGTCTAGCAAGACCCTACCAGCCACTGATCCATCCTCTCAGCAGCAGCAACATACTGTCATTGCCAGGCTATGAGTGGCTACTAAGTAAACAGATATCCCCAATCTCTTTCAGGGAAAAGGTAGCAGGACAGATGCTAATGGGTCTCCAGGGTGTTGTTTGAACTGTGCATGACTGAACTGTGTCTTATTAATCAGTTCGACTTTTTTTTTCTTGTTATCAGAATACATTTGTCTCCTGCAGAACACTAATATCCAGATAGCCCACTTTATGTATTATTTGGCATGCTAGTACAAGAGACTGTTTAAGCTGCACAGTTAGAAACTCAGAATTCAAAGCAAATCCAATTGCATCCTTAATTCAGCTAAGCACAAGTGCCTTTATTTTTCAAAGAAGCTGTAGGATGCAGAGGGAATAAGACAAGAAGATGACACATGAATGCTGTCTTTAAGAAATGGCTCCTTTTTAGTTTCTACTGCAGAGGAAGTACTGCAGACACCCAATTTATAGAAGGACTGAATGACCAGTGTTGAAGAAGGACATGATTCAAACTTAACTCATCCTCTCTGTTCAGTGTATTATCTATCCATAGAAAGAAGCAGAGTTTCTGTAGAAAATTTGATTATGTCACTTAGAAATAGTCCCGTGGTTTGTCAGCATGTAAGTTTAACTGAATGTAATGTTGACATGGCTATATTTAGCTTTTGAAGGCTTTGTTTTGCAAGCTACGACAGTCTCTTGATATGGAAACAAAATTTAAGATTTCTGTTTTATTATTAGATGATCTTTCAATTACAAACTATTTGAGTGACTCTTTTGTAAAACAAAAGGGTTTTATGAAGGTAAGGACCACTGTGTTTCAAACATTTCAGATACGTGTATACAAACAGAAGTTGGAGGGTATTTTGTAAAACAAACAGGTTATATATCATGTTTATCATAAAGTAGAAAAAGAGGAAATATTTTTCTTTTTCCCTGATACAATAAATTTGCCATTCTAGTATGAAGGAAGATTTTCCAGATTATCCATTTCAATTCTCTTTATTTTGATAAATCTCCGTGTGTATTTGAATTAATAGCATTATGCAATTTATAAAAAAAAAAAAAGAAACAGAGCACAACATTCTTCGTAGTGGCAATAATAATTCAGCATCATTAACCTGAGAAAGCTAACTTCCTAATGTTTATAATATACATATAAAAATCTATATAATTCATAATATGTATATTTGCAAAAAGTAACATACAGGTTTCTCCTGAGGCCTTTACCTTGAATCACTTCTGTTATATATCCAAGGGTCATTTATCATTGCAGACAAGAATTCTGAAAATATGCTATGTGATTTGAACCAAAACGATGACCCATGCAGTCTGTTGATTTTTTTTACTGGACTTTTCTTATTGTTGCAGAATGCCCTATGAAAGATGGCAAAAGAAGTCTCAATTAAAAAAAAAAAAAAAAAAAAAGCTTGGTGTCTCTCCTACAAGATCCCAGGCCTTCCAGCAGCATAGGGTACTTCATAGAATAAAAAACCTGAGAGCAACAAATGGAGAGTTGTTTTTACAGCTTCTGTGCATAAAGAGTATGGATAGTATTTCTAATCAGTTGTCTTAACTAAAATTTTATTTATGAATAATTACATCTAAACCCTTCCTGCATGTCTTGCTTTTCACCATTCTTATTAACAAATTTCAACATAAGAATGTTCTGATGGGGTGAAGCTCTTCCAGGTTACCTTAGAATCAAGCAGAGACCTGTTGTTTTTTTTGTGTGTGTGTGTTTGTTATTGTTGCTGTTGGTTTTTGTTGTTGTTTTGTTTGTTTAGTTTTAATCTGTAAGAGAAAACAATGGTAAATTATTTTTCATCTTTTCTTCCCTATCCTTGGCAGAAGACAGTAGTCTTTTATTCGTGAGTGTACTGACATCTTGATCTTGCACACAAATCCTTAACTTTATAAATCTTAATAAATTAATATTCTGTAAAGACTGTGTTCTTGTGTGCTAATTCACTATACAAACACTGTCAGGTAAATAGTGTACTTGAGCATGTTTCATCCCTATAATAATATTCTATTCTATTCTATTCTATTCTATTCTATTCTATTCTATTCTATTCTATTCTATTCTGTTCTGTTCTGTTCTCTTCAGTTCTCTTCTATATTATGGAAAGATTAAAGATTTTGTTCCTTTATGACAATTTATAAAGCAATTGTTGCCTTTTTTTTTTTTTTAAGTGAATTGCACGTATTATTCATTTAAGGGGAAAGGCACGATGGAAAGAGAAAGAATCAGGCTTGTTATGTACATCTTAACCTAATTTCTGATCAAAATAAAAACGACAGCTGAAAAAAACACAAACCAAATAGCTTTTGTTTCCTTGCATGAAATATATTGGCTCCTTTTAGATCTCTTATTTCTAGTTTCTTTTAACTATATGGTCTGTTAGAACCTGATAAGTTAAAAAAAAATAGTTATGTTTGTGTAAAGATGAAAGGAGGTTTGTTTGGTGTGGGGTTTTTTAAATGTATTTTAAAATGTAATAAGTATCATTAAAAACTTTATCATAAGAGTGAGGAACATGCTTAATTTGTTCAGATTCATTAAGAGTTTTGAATTATATTTTCAATAGCAATAGTTTACAATTTTAGAAAACATTACTACCTCAGTGGGTGGTTGTTATATTGTTTTCTGCTAAAACATTTCATGTCAACTGAATTAAAAAACATTTGATTTTTTAATGGAATTGTGAGCCAACTCCTCCACAACAGTTTACAGAGATTCACAAAGTACTGGTCTCCTCCTGCATTGTGTCATTGGTGAAAGAGCCCACTGTTTTACATTTCCTGCTGCCTAATGCAGTTTTCTCTTCGACTTTACCTTAGATTAACGTCAAAAATCCATTGAAAATTTTTTTGTCTCTGCACAGTACCTTTGAATATAAGAGGACTAAAAACTAAATGAAACTTTTTTCCTTTTTTTTTTTTTTTGATTAAATGTTGTGAGTGGATCTGTCTTAAAAGAGAAAAACATTAGTATGTCAGCAAAGGTACTGTCAAAGCAGTAATATTGGCAGAGTTGCAAGTGTACTCATAGATAATTTCAGAGAAAAATATTCCAGGTGTGTGCATTGTGCATTGACAGTCATCACCGGAGACATATGAAAGATCCTAGACAGAACAGGTGAAAGGGTGGGAATTGTCTGAAGATGTAGTTCCTGTTCCATAGAAATACTAATACTTTCAGAAATTTCATAATAAAAATGTCATTAATTTAATTAAATTACCTTGAAGTGAAAAACATCCTGAGATACTGTGCATGTAAAGTCATCACTATAATAGTAGGAAAAACAACTGCAGTTTGAAATTGTTTTCAACTTCGGTTCTTGAAGTGTGGGGAAAGGAGTCAGACTACTGAGAACTGAACTTTCTGGGCTGTTAAGAGGGGAACATGGCCTGAAACCAAGAGCAGCCTAATCACATGAGACAGAAATGTGACAAGGCAGAATTGAAAATATCTATGAGGTGACCCAAGAGGAAGTTGTTTGTTTTGTTTTGGTCTTTTTTTTTTTTTTTTTCAGAACTGTGAAAATTTAAAGGTAAGATAAAAAAGGATACAATAGGTGTGAGATTTTTTTTCTTTCGCTGGATGAGATGAGGAAGGGTGTGTGATTTAAGAGAAATGGGAAGGTAAAAGAAGTAATAAGAAGGAAATTATGAGGCCTCAAGTTGCACCAGGGGAGGTTTAGATTCGATAGTAGGAAAAAATTCTTCACAGAAAGGCATTGGAACAGGCCCAGGGAAGTGTGGAGTCACCATCCCTGGACATGTCTAAAAGACATTTAGATGAGGTTCTTAGGAATATGGTTTAGTGCTAGAGTTAGGTTATGTTATGGTTGGACTTGATGATCCTGAGGATCTCTTCCGACCAAAATGATTCTATGATTCTATGATTGATGGACAATGGAGGCAGCAGTATTTCAGAGAGAGGGAAGCATTTAAAAAAGGGAAGGGAGTTAATTTCTTCATGCTGGAGGCAGAAAAGTAACTTACTGATAAAAATATTTAATATCTTTGCGAAGGGGATGAGGACTGATAACACTTCTGAGAAAGAAATTGGAATAAAATGTCACTAGAATAGTTAATAATTATTAGAATCTGCCACGCATGAGTTCAGGTAACTCCCTCTCCTAACATTTGCAACGAGTTTGATCCTTTAACTTTTCTTTAACTTTCAGAAAGGTAGTTGGACAACCAGATCAATATTACCAATGTCACTGTGACATTTGATTAAGTAAAGTCTTGCCTGGCTTATCATGAGAAAATTCTGGGTTCTCATTGCCAGTAATTAATTAATTACCATCATTCTAATTTGATTACCTTTTCAAATTCAACTTGCATTTTAATTGTGTTTCAGAGGCTACATACTGCCTAGATTGTCAGAACCACTGAGATTTGTATAAGTTAGTCTTATTTTCATATTGTGTGTTTGTGGGCTGGTCCTTTTTCTTGATTTTTCTTTTCATGTGTGAAGTATATTGTGTGATGAAAAATCTAATTTCTATTGGGGCTTGAAGGCTAAACAGGTTAGATAACGACATTGGGGCCCTCACTACAAAAAAGACCTTGAGGTGCTGGAGAGAGTTCAGAGAAGATCAATGAAGCTGGTCAGGGATCTGGAGCACAAGTCTGATGAGCAGATGAGGGAACTGTAATTGTTTAACCTGGAGAAAAGAAGGTTCAGGGAAAAATTGTCTTTACCTATGGCTACCTAAAAACAGGTTGTAGCATGGAGGGTCTTGGTCTCTTTTCCCAAGTAACAAGCAATAGGACAAGATGAAATGGCCTCAAGTTGCACCAGGGGAGGTTTAGATTGGATATTGGGGAAAAAATTATTCACAGAAAGGGTTGTCAGGCATTGAGACAGGCTGCCCAGGGAAGTGGTTGAGTCACCATCCCTGGAAGTGTTCAAAATACATGTAGAAGAGGCTTTTAGTGACATGTTTAGTACTGGTGTTAGCCTAACTGTTGGACTCAACGATCTTGAGGGTCTTTACCAAACAAAATGATTCTACGATTCTATTGCAGTTTTACCTTGTTATTTTTTCTGCTATGAAATAATGTTGAACACCAGCTTTATTTTCAGACTTCCTTTCCATGACTAATCACAGTTGCCATGTCATCTTGTCTAGCTACGAGTTACTTTATCTAATTACTTAAAATGTGCTTTTTTGTGTTTTTGATGTTATTCTTGGTGTGCATTTTATTCCAAGCTACAATTTAAACATAAAATGATAAATGTTCTATTCTTAATTACAAAGGTTTTTCTTTTAGCTGTGAACAGAGAAAGGTATTGTATTTGATCTCTGCACAGTTCTTCCAGAAAACAATGCAATAGCTTATAATTTAGAAAGAAATGCCTAAGCCAAACAGTTGCATGGGAAGGTATGTGTCAGGAGACAGGTTATGTCTGAGACCATGCCACGAATTAACAGATGTTACCCTCAACAACAAATTTTGGTTTATTATTATGAATCATGAAGCTTAATGAGACTTTGGGTACTTTGATGTTAATCTTTATATTGTACCATGGATATCACAGTTCACATGGAGTCAAAGCAGGAGGTGCTATTATACATTTTGCTTGACTGATAGCAGTTTCCAGTTAGCCTTTATGCTATGCTGGAGTTTAAAGCTGTAACTCATCAGCACAATTCATACTACTGTTACAAAAAATTCACTATCCATTACCGTTAAAAACGGAAAGTTGATATTTTAGAAGGCAACTGTGATTTAAAAACAGTGTCACTTAAGCTGCTATTGGAAAGACAGTATTAAATGATTTTACTATTTTTTCAATTGGTTATGTATAGTAGAATTACTGAAGGTTTAAGTCAATTTGAAGAAAGTGTAGCTAGATTTGCACTAGTTACAGTGAGACTTTCCTGCAGGATATGTCTAACCTAGACAAGGAAAGTGATAGACTCTATCTCTTCTGGAAGTTTTCTCAGTTGCAAGGCTAAAAAAGACTTGGTTTTCATGTTTGTCAGACTCTTAACATGTCACTGAACAATGTACCCTAAAAAATGATCTACTACAGAAAACTATGATCTTGAAGTGTACTTAAGTATCTCCTGTAAATGGAAACACTGACAATTAAGTTAGTCAAATGACTGGGAGTGATCAAATGTTGTGCTGATGCAATTTGAGTCAAAAGTTCGTAAGGAATTTCAAATATAT
This sequence comes from Patagioenas fasciata, assembly GCF_037038585.1. Taxonomy (NCBI): domain Eukaryota; kingdom Metazoa; phylum Chordata; class Aves; order Columbiformes; family Columbidae; genus Patagioenas; species Patagioenas fasciata. The sequence goes on from NC_092521.1 coordinate 87,176,567, forward strand.
CTGGAAAAAGGCCGAGAGGCAGCTAAAGCTCTCTCCCCAAGGACTGCTGAGCTTTTGAATTGTTTGAAATGTCACTGATCCAGAGAACAGTAATACATTTATTTTATTATATTCCACTTTACACAAAAATAAACTTATTGATGAAGAATCTATCATATACCTTTCCTACTGATACTTCAGTGTGAGTTCTACATCTACAAACAAGGAAAGAATTTGGGGTTTGTTAAAAACCTCAGTTGTACTTGACATTGTTCCCATTCTCCATGATATCTGAGAAGTCAGGGAAGTCAGATGAAGTCCCCGGTGGCTGGAAAAAGTGAAAAATCACACCCATTTTTCAAGGGGTAGAAAGGAGAACCTCTAGAAACTACTGGCCTTACATCCTTACCTCTGTGCCTGGGAAGATCATTGAGCAGATCCTACTAGAAGCTATGCTAAGGCACATGGAGGACAGGGAGGTGATTTGAGACAGCCAGCATAGCTTCATCAAGGGCAAGTCCTGCCTGACCAATATAATGGTCTTCTACAATGGAGTAACTACATCAATGGACAAAGGAAGGGCGAAGGATGGTATCTATCTGGAGCTATGTAAAGACTTTGACATGATCCCCCACAACATCCTTCTCTCTAAACTGGAGTGGTATGGATTTGATGGGTGGATTGTTCGTTGGATGAGGAACCAGCTGGATGGTTGCACTCAGAAACTAGTGGTCATTGCCACAATTTCTGGAGGGACTCTGGTGACAAGTAGTGTCCCTCAGGGGTCTGTACTGAGACCAGTACTTTTTAACATCATCTATGACTTAGACAGTGGGATCAAGTGCACCCTCAACAAGTGTGCAGATGACATGAAGCTCAGTGATGTGTTTGGCATACCTGAAGGATGGGATGCCATGCAGAGGGACCTGGACAAGATAAGGAAGTGGGCCCATGCAAACCTCGTGAGGTTCAACAAGACCAAATGAAAGGCCATGCACCTGGGTCAGGACAACCCCCAATATCAATACAGGTTGAGTAATGAAGGGATCGAGAGTAACCCTGCAGAGAAGGACTTGAGGGTACTTGTGAATGAAAAGCTGGACATGCGCTGCCTATGCACATTTACAGCCCAAAAGGCCAATTGTGTCTTGGGCTGCATCAAAAGGAGCATGGCCAGCAAGTTGAAGGAGGTGATTCTGCCTCTCTACTCCACTCTGGAGAGACCCCACCTGGAGTACTGCATTCAGATCTGAAGCCCTCAGTACAGAAAAGACATGGACCTGTTGGAGAGGGTCCAGAGGATGGTCACAAAAAAGATCTGAGGGCTGGAACGCCTCTCCTATGAGGAAAGGCTGAGAGAGCGGGGGTTGTTCAGCCTGGAGAAGGTTCCAGGAAGACCTCATTGCAGCCTTTCAGTACTTAAAAGGGGCCTATTAAGAGAGAAGGGATAGACTTTTGAGCAGGGCCTGTTAACAACAGGATAAGGCATAATGGTTTTAAATTCAAGGAGGGGAGATTCAGGCTAGATGTGAGAATGAAAATTTTTACAATGAGGATGGTAAAATACTGGAACAGGTTGCCCAAAGAGGTGGTAGATGCCCATCCCTGGAAACATTCAAGGCCAGGCTGGACAGGGCTCTGAGCAACCTGATCTAGTTGAAGGTGTCCCTGCTCATTGCAGGGGGGTTGGACTAGATGATCTTTGAAAGTCCCTTCCAACCCAAACTATGCTATGATTCTACGAAAATATCACAGTTTTAATTAGAAACCATGCCTTTAAATTATCCTTATAAAATGTTTTGAGATACATACATTAGGTATCTAATTTTGGAGATTTCATATACACTTAAAAATAATCACAGGGTTTCTTCTACCAGATAATATTCTTCCCTTTTCCTTCCAGTAATTAGTTTTTTTACCTTATTCAGCAGAGTTGAATCTTCTCTACTTAAATTAGTTCCACTGTTCCAGGTTATATTTCAATAAAAGAGTATCAATGATTGAAAGGTCCTTGGACACCTCTGGATATTTTGATTGAAGGAGGGAGGCCTGCCTGAGATCTATCCATGACATGGAATTTCATTGTGAGTCCCTTAACCTGTGTCAGTTCTTCACAAAGATAACTGTTGAGCAGCATCAGCATAATGTTTAGGACTGTGAATTCCAAAAGAAATTTTACTTTGTTGCTTGAATTTGAGGTAAAACTGTATCTCTGAATAGATAAATGAATGCCGGACTGAAAGGGTTTGAATAATTCCTCAATGCTGTGTGAGTGGTTAGGTGATTTTCTTCCTGTGTTCATAGTATATATCTTCCAGATTTCTGCAAGTTTTATCCAAGGCAGATTTCCACTCATTTTTCTTTCATTAGAAAAGAAAATAAAATTTCCTTATTTATTTTTTTTCATGTTCTGTCACTCTTTTTGACAATTTTCCTCTTCATTTCTTATTAGGTTACTTTTTACATTGACTTTCACATAAAGAAAAAAAAAATGTCTGTGGAATACTTCTTAGCATTTGTATTTGTTGCTCTGTATTTTTTTTCTTTCTTTTGTCTTGTGATTAGAATGAATCTTTCACAAGAGAATAGAGATTTCTCAGTAAGTAGAGATATAGAGGCAATGATTTTGAAAGTGAACTAAGTAAAATAAAACAAAGTCAACAAAACTTTAAAAATATGGGCTTTATTTCCAGAAATTCAGTGAACAATAGTCAAACAACTTGGCAGAATAGAAAAGTAATTTTGTTGGCACAGGATTTTCTCTTCCTTGGCCTTTGTAGATGACTCAACACTTCTGCAATATTTTTACTCTTTGTGGCCTTGCATTTCCCTTATTAACATACTGTGTAAAGTTTAAGCAATGATTTGATAACACTATGTGTAAGAAGAAAATCTTCCATTTCTAGAAAATGTACATATATGCCGGGCAGTTAAACTGTTTGGTTTAGAATATTTAACAGGTATTTCAGCTTAGCTGAGCAGATCATGCAGATATGAAATACAACGTGTCATTCCTCTGGAAACAGTTGCTTTGGAAAGGAAGACAAATACTGAAAATATCACAATGTACCTTGTAATCATTTTCTCCAATGTATTATATATGATTTTTATGTGGTGTACTGTATAAAAGTGTACTTGTTAAACAGCACTGTACACTCAAGAGCTACACAGCTCTTCTGGGTTGGTAACTCTTTGAGTCTACTGTTGCCAGATTTGGACAAAAATGGAAGTGACATACCACTAACCAGATATCTTACTGAGAATGGTGGAAAGCCTAGCAACTCAAAAGTCAAAGCAGGACAATAAATGAAAATATGATTTTCCAATAGGCTTCTTTACCCTCCAACAACGATCTGATAACTGCGGGTTTTGTGGGTATCAACTTCCAGTTGTTACACATTTTCGTTTTTCTTCTTATTTTGAGCAATGTACAGTAGCTCTGATGTGTCCAGGTATTTCTAGTTTGAAAGAGGAAGAATGAGGGAAGAAAAGGTGCCAATAACAGTGTAAATGTTTTCCCTTTGGGTTACAGGGCAAATGGTCTGCATTATTCAATATATTAATAACTTGCTAGTATCATTTTTATTTCAGTCTTGTGGTTTTTTTCTCCGAAATCTAGAACATGTGTCTCAAGGGACTTTAAATACCTGAGAGTGCACTGATAGTTTGGGAACAAAAAAAAAGCTGAACACTGACAGAGCCTTTCCAGGTAGCTTAAATACAGGAACCAATGACTTCTTCAAATATAATATGAGCAACTATGTACCCTGGATAGAGAAGATAGTCACCAATTAAGCAGCAGATAGCTGTAAGTATTCTTCTATGTCACTAGTAAATATTCTCAGTAAACAA
>NC_092521.1:87185397-87317897 GCF_037038585.1 Patagioenas fasciata
CTGGAGAGAGATGGAATGATTTGTGCACACTTGCTTAAACTAGAAATGTTTTATTTTTTTTTTTTTTTATTCACTGTATGATTTAGATGAAAACATTCCCTAAATCTGGTTGATGTATCAAAATTTGACCCTCTCATGTTTTACAAGTATATCTGTTGTAATGCATTTTCCCTCTATCCCTCTTTGTTCTTCCTTTCCATAGGAAAATACAAATCCAAAAGAAGTTTTGAAGCAGAGACTGGATAGTTGTTCTTCAGAAATGAACTAATCCATGGAATAGAGCTGCTCATACTCAAGGTAAATAGATAACGAAATACCCTTTTTTAAGAGCTAGTTGCAGATGGTTTTGTGAAGCCATGTCCAGGGATAAAGAATGTTAAAGGCTTATTTCTAGCTCAAAAATACAGCTAAATGCATATTTCAGAGTTCACAAATAAGACTGAGTTCAATAAATTTTGAAATCATTAAAATATGCTCCATAAATTAAAAGCAAGTACTGTTTAATTCTGCTTTCCACAACAGTGTGTTCAAGATTACTTTTTGAAGTATTCCATGAAAAGTAAAGGGTTTTATTTTAAAACATACCACTTTAGAGATACATAGAAAACCAAGCAATGAAACAAAGTAGATCTTGATATGGCTATTCACTCCTGTGAGTGTTCTCAGCATATCAGAAGCAAAGTCAGTAGGAACATAACCTAAAGGTAATATTTCTGTCATATGACAGAAATTAACCTACAAGGACAACTCTGTAACAATACCTGTCATCATTTTAATAAAACACAATGTTCTCACATCTCTCAGTTGTTGTTATCTCAGAATCTGAAGAGACATTTCTAATTTACAACTAGAAATAAAAAAAATAAACTGATTCTAAAAGAACAGAAACTTCAGAATATGACTGTAATCTAAGAATGTTGTTCTTGATATTTTGGATATTTTAACAAGATCGATTCATGTCTTTTTTATCTGCAAAGACTTAAAGTAAGAAATAGGGATTTGAATCCAAAATGCCTTTGAAATACAGCATACTGTTCTAAATAGCGTAACTGTACCTTGCCTGTGTGATGTGAAAGTTAGATCAACAATGAATATTGCTTTCTTCTGAAAACCTGACTTTCTGATGATCTGATCCAGAAAGAATGCCATTTTGGGAAAAGCACCATGTCTCTAATAAACACAACAGTTGTCTTATTTTGGATTTCTTTTTACCTTTCTTGTGATCCACAGCAGGTTTGTCTAATCCTAATTTTGCAGTGACCTCAGCTCCATAGGCTAGAATGTTTGGGTTTGATTTTCTTTTTTTTTTTTTCTTTTGTATTAGCCAGCTTTTCATAACTGCATGTTTCTTGACACAGTGAAAAGTTAACTACTGCTCTCTGCAGGCACTGTTTCCATCCCTCTTTATAGGTTCTCAATGTGGAGTAAAATATTTTTCTTGAAACATTCCTGGGTTCTGGGAAAAATATTTTGACAGTTCAATGGAGATGGTGACATTTCAAATTTGTCAGATTTACTGCAAATGTAAGAGTTGTTCTTCCAGTTAAAAACAAAACAAAACAAAACAAAACAAAACAAACAAAACAAAAAAAAAGACAACAACCAAAAAAAAACACCAACAACCAAAGTTTTCTTCTAAAATATTATGTATTTTAATAAAATTTGTAGAAAGTAGATAGTAATTGTAATTTTTTTAATTGCTATTATTATTGACATCCAATTGCTTTCCAATAACATGATAGAAATTTTAGCATGGCACATCTTACAGTTCTTGGAGAAGCTAATGATTTTTTTTTTCTTGTTAGTATTTACTGATGTTATTTCATGTTCTTTAATAACAACTGAGGCATTATTTCCCATTATGTTTCTGCCAATATTTTGTGGAAGGCAATTAGGAATTTGTAGATATGTGTGACTGATAACAAAAGTTTAATTGGCTAAAACCTACACTTGCCAAATTAGGGAAACAAACAAATAAACAAACCAAAACAAATCAGAAAAAAAAAAAAATACAAAAAACCCCCAGTCCTATGTGTTTCCACTCAAAATTAGCCAGCACTGCATTAATTTCAGTGGAAAAAAGATTGCCAGCTGAGAAGTGAAATGATTAATTATCCAGAAGAAATGCAAGAAAACTGTAAGCTTTGCATAAACAATTTGCAAATTGAAGGTGAAATATACTAATTCTGTAATTATTATCTCTGTTGTAGTGATTGGCCCAAATTCATAAAAGGAGTTGATAGAGATGGAACAGAGGTGATTGTCTCTATAACTTGGCATGTGTAGTTGCTGTTAGACTAAACGGCCTTTACAATATACAAGCTACTGTATCATACCTATGAAAGGAATTCTATGTTATCAGCTTTTTCCTACTCACATTAATTTTCCTGTAAAAAACCCAATAATAGTGAGTTATTTCCCATACAACATCTTACAACTTTCACAGTTTAGTGTTAAATTTTACACTTTTAAGTTACATCAATTTTTGAAAAATTCAGGGTTTGGGTTGGGAGGGACCTTAAAGATCATCTAGTTCCAACACCCCTGCAACGAGCATGGAAATCTTCCACTAGACCAGGTTGCTCAAAGCCTCATCCAACATGTCCTTGAACACTTCCAGGGATGGGGCATCCACAGCTACTTCGGGAAGTTTGTTCCTGTGCCTTACCACCCTCATGGTGTAGAATTCTTCCTTATATCTAATGTAAATCTACTGTCTTTCAGTTTACAGCCATCATCCCTTGTCCTATCGCTATGTGCCCTTGGAAAAAGTCCCTTTCCAGATTTCTTTTAGGTCCCTTTTAGGCATTGGAAGGCTGCTAGAAGGTCTCCCTGGAGCCTTCTCTCCTCCAGGCTGAAGAGCTCCAGCTCTCTCAGATGATCTTCATAAGAGAGCTTCATGTGCACTGTATTTTCTGCTCAGCCTTAACTGTCCTGAGACTTACATATGAAGAAACTGTCTCTCTCTCTCTTTTTTTTTTTTTTTTTAATTAAAAGCAAAAACTGATCAAGGGCCATAGTATGCTAAAATGTTATACAATGACATTCTGTTTTTCAAGGTTCTGTTATGTCATTTGCGTCTCTTAATTACTGATTCTGCATATGCCATTTTTGGCAAAATATATATTAAAAATTATTTGCTAACTCCTAAAAAAATTGTGCTCATAGTCTGCCATAGACCTTCATTATACCTTATAATTTCATGGAACTGTTGAATACTTACTTTCTTGGGGATGAGACTGTATTACAAGAGAGTCTACACAAGCTTCTTAGCTGATATACAGTTTGCAGATAAGCTATGAAAGGCTGTTGGCTGTTTTGGGTCTTCCTCATTTAAGGTTTAAGTGGTGGTTTTTTTTTTTTTTGTTGTGGTGGTGATGTTTGTGGGTTTTTTGTTTTGTTTTTAATGTTACTGTCCTGAGGCTAAAATTTTATGGTCTTTCAGAAAGCTCTATGCAAAATTAATTTCATGCTATGTTGTGACATTTTTGAGTGAAAAGAGAAAGCATTAAATGACTGAAGTGTGAATTGTTGTTCAGAGGTTTACATTACTATTCTTGCCATATCATGATGATCAGAGTTTGAAGGTAAATTCACTTCCTATAACTTTTAGGTCAGTTCCTGACTCCTACATAAAAATGTGTCATGAAAGAGGAACATGTTTCTAGAAAGGTATATGTTTAATTTTATTCATAATATTTCCTTTTATACATCAGTGTATTTTTCAAAGGATAAGGAGTAGTTGTAAATAGCATTGTGGTAAAAAATATGTACAAAAAGCACCGAAAAGTTTTACATCTAGTTTCAGAATAATATCAAAGTAACAATTCCTAAGCTTCAGGTAATAATGAAAAGAAAATAATTCACATCTCTTATCAAAATATCTAACAAAACACAAAATTAACATTTTCATTTTTGCTTATTCCTGAAATTATACAATTTTATAGAAAAAAACATGAAGTCGTAGACAAAAGTAATATGCAGTGACCTTAAAGCATAGGTTTAACTGTGTCTTATTGTATTCTTTGCAAGAATTTTCCCTTGTCTTGGTCTGACTAAGTCATGCAAGCCAGCAAGAAAGGAACACACTGTATATATTAGCTTTCATTCTATTCAGGCACTATCAAATGTAACAGATTAATTTCTTTATTTATTGTTTATGCATATGAAACTCCTCTGATTTCATAGGCAGTTCTCTGTGCCAGCGTTTGTTCATCCATTTTTATTTTGGAATCAGATGTGTTGTCACCTAAGCAAATTTCCTTTCCTTTTCTGTTGAGTCTGCCAACAAGGTTGCCACTCTAATTAGTCCTGATAATGAATTTTACGTGTGCATATTTATGATGTAGGTACTTATTTGCTGGGCAGTTGTCCAAGGCAACAAAGTGATTTTATGTAAACCACTGACTGGACATTAAATGATGAAGATTTCTCTTATTAATGACAGACTAAATTTTAGTGTAAGGTGTCTGCATAGTCAGGTCCTCAGTTATATATTTTGACTATCTGATGACATCCATTTCTAAAATGAGACTTGCCTGTAGCTATCACATAGTTTTGAATTGCAATTTAATATGATGTTATTTGGCTGTCCTGGTTTTGTTAAAAACAAGTTTCTCTTTTAGTGAATTTGCCTGTCAGCTAAAGCCTTCATGTTAGCTGCATTTTCCTGGAGAACCCACCACATGTTTTGATTAAACCTAGCAATGGAATGCAAACTTATTGATAAGCACGGATGGACATCTCGTGAGAGCGGCAACGAGAAAACTGATGACCGAGAGACTGACCAATGGTGTATAACATTCCATTCACGTGAATACTTCATATAAAGTGGGAGATCACGAGGATCTCTTCCCTTTTTTTTCCTTCCCTTTTTCCCCTTTTTTCCTCATGGCTGACATTAGGAGAGGACCTTGCTGGTCGTCCCTGCGAACTGAGGCCTAGTGAGAGACTGAATCCAGCTCCGGTTGGCTACAGAGTCTAATCCAGGACTTTAGGTGCTGGCTCTGCAGTTACTGAGACTTACAAGATTGGTTTTGTATATTTTGTATTATTTTCTCTATTCTTATTAGTAGCATTAGTAAAACATCTTTAACTTTTCCAACTCTCTTCTCTCTGTCCTTCTTTCCCTCCCAATCGCCTGTCCTGAGTGGGAAGGGGGGAGAGGGAGGGGCAAAAGGGGGAAGTGGGGGGGAGAGGAGGTTAACAATACATCTGCCAGGGTTTGATTGTCACCCCGCAATCTTGACCCTCGACATTGGCTAAAAATTGTCTTTTGACAATTAATGAGTTTCTTTTTCAGAAAGCTTAATGATGAAAGTTGTGCACACAATGTAGATGCTGATCTTTTAGCTGGAATCAGTAAAGGACAGATTGTCTTGAAAATGAGACATTCTTCTGGTGACACATCAGTAGGATTCTTCTCTCTATATAGAAAGACTAGATTTCAAGGCTTGAAGAGGGGCAACTGTGTCATCCAAACATGGATGGGAACATTTATTGACTTCAAGCAATTTGCCTCTGGGGTTAGAGTTAAGCATATACCTGCACTCTGAAGCTTTTCCTGCCAGGTGAGAACAGTCATTCTCAGCAGCCTGGAGTTCTGTGTTTCTTTTGCATCCCACTGAAATATTAAAAGCATGAACTCTAATCTAGGGTGCTATTTCACACCGAAATTCCTAGAAGTCTCTTGGCTGATCTGTTTCTGGTCTTGTTTTCAGAATAGAGGAACTGATAATATGGCTACATTTTCCAGAAAGAAGAAAAAAAAAAAAAAGTGTAAAACAGGTAAATAAGGTAAATATAGAGGTTAGAAAACAAACAGTTCTGCTCGCAGACATTGATGTAAAATATAATGCATGGCTTGTCTTTGTCTTTTTCTCCCTTCCTCAGAGAAAGATATTACTATTCTTGTAGCAAAGACGTTTGTTCACCTGAGGAAGTTTAAGACATGCTACTCTTAGGGAAAAAAAGGAATGAAAAAAAATAAGATGCTCTATGCAGCAGTAGCTACATTGTTTTAAAACAAATGCAGAGTTTCAGTGAATTACCTGGCAAATTTTTTTTAAAGCATAATCCTTATATTTTATGAACATCTGTTGTTGGGTTTTTTTCCTTTAATTCAGAATAAAACATACAGATGAGAGATTTGGCTTTGTGATTGGGAATTTAGAGTAAACTTCAATGTTAACAAAAAGTGCTCATTTTTTTACTCTGGTGCATCGTTTTCTCTACTACAAAAATGCTAAAACTGCCTTCTGCTGCTTGGTACATGTCTTTTAACATCCATTTATGCAAGATATAATTGTTTTAAAGGACTTTTTCTCCCTTTTTGTTTTCCTTTACTTCTAGTCTAAAATATATCAGTAACACTGTGTATTATTCTTTGCTCTTTACAACATTCACTACTCTCCCAATTTTTCTGACTTTGTGATACTTATTAACAGTTTATGAATATTTTTATTTATTTCTACTTATTCTGATATGGTATCTTCAAACCTTGATTTATAAATATAACTAACATGTTTCTACCACAAGTACGGCTTTTCTAGGATTATTTATCCTATTAATACAAGTGCAGAGGAAACTGAAGAGAAGCATACACAGAGAACACAGTTCTGACAGTCTGATGGGACTGATAGGACTCTTCCTGATACTGTTATGGTCTAACATAAGTGGCAAAGGGCAGACCATTTAATATCTCTTGATGCTTCAGTTTCCTGAAAGCCAGCAGGGATGGTAATGGCCTTAAGGACATCCTTCTGAGGAGAAATTCATCATTACCTTGAAAAGGTCAGATCTCCTGATATTCCAAGCAGAAAGGAAGAAGGCAATTGTAGCCCTTTAGATTAGGAGGCATTGTATTGCCAAAGTGCACCAGCCTAAGCAATAAAAAACATCTAGATTTTATTCCCAGTTCTATCATGGACCAGTTTTACAATATTTCTATTTCATTCATTGACTGTCTTGTTACTTTGCAGTCTATCTAAATGCATTTGGGGTCTCACACAATGGTATACTAGCTTTTTGAGGTTCCTGTCAAAATATAAGTAACTTGAAAGCTTCTGATGATGAAGTGAGTAAACAATCTCTGATTAGGGATGGCTGCAAGATCAGACCAAGAAATAGTTTTCAATATGACAGAATACTGGAGCCTAATGGAGTCAAAGGTATAAAACCTGTATTTGTCTTCTAGTAGGAGAAGAGAAACACACTTCTACAATATAGAGTACTTGAAATAGCTTGTTTCATTTTAACATAATTAAAACATAACAAATCAATTTTTGCTGATACTTTCTACTTCCCAGAAGAATGCTTTATGCATAGAGATGAAAAAAAAAAAAATAAATCTAGTAATAATTATTCACACAATTGAAAAGTACTCTTACTGAGCATCCGGACTGCTTCCACATTCTGAACATCACCTTACTCAGTTAGAATCTGATTTTGCACTGAAGGAAAAAAAAAAAACACAAAACAATTTCAACATGCAACGGTCCTTCTTGCTCCTCTTTAATGCTTTTGTTTATGCAGTGGGTCAGATCCTGTGAGGCCCAGGAGTATCCTGACACTGACAAGAAGACTACATGTGCACAACTACTACTGTCATATTGTGATCAAGAGATGTGCATGCCATTTTCATGTAACTGGATAAAAAGCTTCTTTAAAAATAATTTCATTTAAGTTCAACAACATCCCAGTTTGATTTAGACTTGATATATGTGCAAATTCTTGTTTCTTAGATTTTTCAAAAACAGTTTTGTCTTTCAATCTAGCATTTCTGGAATTCATGCTAATATCATTGCTCACATAGAATATGTGAGTCTTGAAATATAAAATTAAGACTTCAATAATGATGGCAATAATTGAAAGGATTTAACATTTACTTCCCTAAATTAGGAGACAATAATATTTGCTGCTCAAACCAATAGTCTAGCTAAGGATAAGTTTATCTCTTTCTACTTTTGACTACCTACAATTCACCAGAAGGCGAAGTAGGTGAATTTACTACCAGTCTCTCAGCCCTTACATCTAGATATTAGGCTATGTCTCAGTCAGTTTGTATACACATAGTATTTTGTATGCAGAGGTAAGTGTTGGATTTGTGTGTGATGCCCCAAAAAAAACTTGCATGAAAGTGCTGCAATCAGAATCTATAAATATTTGATTTGCATGTTGTTATTCTGATCTGCTTTTTGGTAAAGATCTTAAATTTTGTCTTATTTCTTCTGTAGTGGTTTGGTCTTTGACTTATGATACTGAGTCAGAAACTGTATAATGAAGTCCTCCTTCCACTTATTGTCAGAAGTAGACTAAATTATTATCCAGATTACCTAGAATAGATAGAAATACTGCCTGAAGTATTTGGAATCAGAGCCCAGGTTGATGTTGTATCTTTCAACAGGGGATTTTTCATTACTGCAATTTTTGGTAGGGCATGAAATATTAAATGCCATAGTGCTTTTCTGTTGTTAAACAACTTGCTTTTCTCCAAACATTGTTTGTCCAGAGATACCAGAGACTGCTTAGGTTTGCAAACCGAGAAATTATACCTGCATCAGTGCTAATAAGAACAGAAAAAATATTTTGCAACTTCTACTGTTCCATAGTTTTGTATTCTTTGTCAGAACACCAATTCTCATCTAGTCCCTTATCTAAACTCTTTTAAGGAGGTGTTCCAAAATAAAGGTAGAGTACAAGCACAGGGCTGATCCCTATCAGGAGAATTTATATGTGAAAACATAGAAGGAATATAAAAGACTACTAATGGGACTTACAGATCTGCTGACTGCAACTAGACTTGGTATCTGCAGATCATTTTATGTATGTTAGGAAAGAACTGAGGATGTGGGTATTGCTTTTTTATTTTTGTTTTGTTTTATTTTTTCTTGATCTGTCTTGTGCCCTGTTAAGATCACTCTATGTGAGAGGGGTTCATTGGAAAACACACAAACAAACAAAAAAACCAATATTTTCTCATGGATACTTATTTCCATGCTGGAAGCTTGACCTAGATCAGGGACAGCATGGAGAAGAACAGGTCCTTTATGTCACTTCTTTTCTCCTATGCTAAGATGTATCTCTTGATAAATAAAGAGGTAGCACAAGACTAGCACTTTTCATAATCTGTTAAAGCTGAAAAGAGTCAATGTGCATCCTGCTAATTGTGTATGAACACTTCAATGAATAAGGAGCTCAAAATGTCCCTAACTCTCTCTGAATCCAAATGTGACATAGCTACAATGTTACACACATTGGAATGTAGCATTTCTTTGTATTTTTGTCTTTTTTTTTTTTTTTCTCTGGGCGGCATTATGCTTTACTGTTAGCTTTTGTCTACAAATGTAATTCCTGGTATTATGTAGATTGAAAAAGTATGCTTAATTTGATTTTGTTCTCTGCATAAATATAGCCTTTTTCATGTGTGAGAAATCGATCTAAACCTGTTTAGCACTTTAGCTGTTGTTAACATATCACTATCACATTTACCACATGCAAAACTGATACATTTAATCCATGTTCTTCCACATGTGTTATCTAGGGAGGAAAGATTTCTTGGTTATATGTTCAAGTATTTGCAATTGCATATATGTGCACTCGGTGCCAGGGAAGATCATGGAACAGATCATTCTGAGTGCTATTATATGGCTCATACTAGTCAATCAAGTGATCATGCCCAGTCAGCATGGGCTTACGAAAGGCAGATCCTGCTTGACCAACCTGATCTCCTTCTATGACGAGGTCACCTGCTGAATGGATGAGGGAAAGGCTGTGGATGTTGTGTACTTAGAATTCAGTAAAGCCTTTGACACTGTTTCTTACAGAATTCTCCTGAAGAAACTAGTAGCTTATGGCCTTGATGGGTGTACACATCGCTGGGTAAAGAACTGGCTGGGTGCCCGGGTGTGAAGAGTTGTGGTGAATGGAGTAAAATCCAGTTGGCAGTTGGTCACAAGCGATGTTCCCCAGAGGTCTGTTCTGTTTAATCTATTTATCAATGATCTGGACGAGGGGATTGGCTGCATCCTCAGTAAGTTTGCAGATAACACCAAGCTGGGTGGGAGTATTGATCTGCTGGAGCGCAGGAAGGTTCTACAAAGGGATATGAACAGGCTGGATCAGTGGGCTGAGGCCAGTTGTATGAGGTTTAACAAGGCCAAGTGACTGGTCATTCACTTGGGTCACAACATCCCCATGAAACACTACAGGCTTGGGGAAGGGTGGCTGGAAAGCTACCTGGGGGAAAAGGATCTGGGGGTGTTGATTGACAGCTGGCTGAATATGAGCCGACAGTGTGTCCAGGTGGCCAAAAAGGCCAACAGCATCCCGGCATGCATCAAGAATAGTGTGGCCAACAGAACTAGGGAAGTGATCTTCCCCCTGTACTCAGTATTGGTGAGACCTCACCTTGAATCCTGTGTTCAGTTTTGGGCACCTCACTGCAGGAAAGATACTGAAGTGCTGCAGAGAGTTCAGAGAAGGGAAACAAAGCTGGTGAAGGGTCTTGAGAGAATGTATCTGAGAAGCAGCTGAGGGAACTGGGGCTATTTAGCCTGGCAAAGAGGAGGCTGAGGTTGCCTCTCTACAATTACCTGAAAGTAGATTGTAGCATGGAGAGTCTTTGTCTCTTCTCCCAAGTAACAAGTGATGAAATGAGAGGAAATAGCCTCAAGTTGCTCCAGGGGAGGTTTAGATTGGACATTAGGAAAAATTTCTTCATGGAAAGCGCTGTGAAGCAGTGGAATAGCCTGCCCAGGGAATGTTTAAAAGATGTGTAGATTAGGTTCTTATGGACATGGTTTAGTGCCAGAGTTAGGTTATGGTTGGATCCAATGGTCTTGAGGGTCTCTTCCAACCAAAATGATTCTATGATTCTATTCTGTGATTCTTATTTACATGTAATAGGATGGCACTAAACTTCCTGAAAAACCCGCAGAGACAGATATATGTATAAGAGTATTGGTATATGATAGTAAAATTAGAACCATACAGCTAAAGCAAATATCTGAATAAACCCAATGTATAAAAATTATATTCATCTGTGAATGCAGAGAAACATATTAATGTTAGATGAGAATCAAACAACGAGTTGTTGGAGTTGTTCATAGCATTTCTGGTGCGGTTGTTGCTGAATAGAAACTAAGAAATGGAAAGACCAAGGAAAAGAGCTCTGGTAACTTTCATACTACTGTTACTGGGGGCATCTTTCATATCACTGTTGTGTTTACACATTGTAATGAGTTAACATTTGCAAGTAAATTTCAACAACGTTTAAGCCAGTACAAACAGAAAAATAACAAACAAATGACTGACTTGAAAAAGAGAAAGTCACAGAATAATTTTAGTGAAATCAGGCAAAGATATTTTCTGTTATATTTATTTTCATAGGATTATTCAGAAATAATACTTTCTATCTAAATCAGGGGATATCCATTCTATCAAAGTCTTCTGCTTGCTTGTACTAATATTGCATTATTTCCAAAAAGCATCTGGTCTGTTCAAGCTGCAAAAAACATGATAGATAATTTGAAGAATGTTACCTATACTCCATAAAGATTCATCTTTATAGCTGTTTTCTTTTTTTTTCATAATCATTAGCTAAGCCATAGAGAAGTTGGTATACAATATAGATGTTTTATTGACATCTTTCTTAGTAATTTAATCTTTTGTGTGTGTAGTCTTTAGTATGAGTTATGTTCTATTTATACCATGTTTATGGATGTTTTTTCTAGGTAACTATAAACATTTTTCAGTTACTGTACTAAAATTCACTTGCAGCATCAGAACATTTGAATGCTCAGCTGCGGAAGTAGGAGGGCAGATGATTTATAGAAATAAGAGTTTTAGCAGATACCAGGATGTGTGCACCCTGGAATAACTGCAGTTATTGAAAGAATGGGTAGTTGTTTCAATTCTAGCTTTCAGTTGTCAGAAAAAGAAAAATATTTTTGCATTAAAATATAATGCCATAAACTCAAAGAACGCAAACAACTTGCTTGTTGTTTTTGTCTGTTTGGTAGGTTGGTTGGTTGTTGTTGTTGTTGATTTGTTTTGTTTGTTTTTTTTCCATCATAATAGATCAGAGGAGATCTATTACAGAAGTCAGGGCACTACAAGGCATTGCTGAGACTGCACGGAGAATTAGAAGAAATTATGCTACTGTCAGAGCAGGGATTGCAGCTGTTATCAAAAATACTGAATGGAACAGAGTGGTGATGTTACTTTCAGAAGAGTAACATTTTGGATTAAGTGCTGCTCTGTTGAGTGTTTTTTCTTAATACACATGCTATGAAGTATTTTGCTCTTCCTTCCTTCATGAACAGTCTTTTGTTCCTAGTGCTATCTATGTGTTTCTCCTACCCTGCTCAAACAAGACCATCTGGATACAGCTGTCCAGGACTATGTCTATACAGCTTTTGAATATCTCCAAGGATGGAGACTCCACAACCTCTCTGCACAATCTGTGCTAGTGCTCAGTTACCCTCACAGGATAAAAGTGTTTCCTGATGTTCAGAGGAACCTCCTGTGTTTCAGTTTATTGCCTCTGGTCCTGTCACTGGCCCCCAATGAAAAGAGTCTGGCTCTGTCCTCTTTGCAATCTTCCTTCAGGTATTTCTATATATTGATAAGATCCCCCATGAGCCTTCTCTCCTCTAGGGTAAAGAGTTACAGCTCTCTCAGCCTTTCCTCATATGTGAGGTGCTCCAGTCCCTTAATCATCATTATGGCCTTTCCCTGGACTCTCTACAGTGTGTCCATTCCTCTCTTGTAGTGGGGTGCCTAGAACTGGACACGTCACTCCAGGTGTAGCTTCTCCAGTGTTGGGGAGAAGGGAGAGATCCCCTCCCTTGACATGATAGCTGAACTTTGCCTAATGCCTTCATTGTGGCAAGGGTATATTGCTGGCTTATGTTCACCAGTCTTCCAAGTTTTGTGTCATCTCTAAACTTGTTGAGGGTACACTGCCCAGTCGTCCAGATCATTAATGAAGATGTTAAACACAACTGGACCCAATATTGATCTCTGGGATATAGCACTAGCCGGTTGCCTCCAACTAGAATTTGTACCTAGGTGCCCAATACATTCATGGTCGCTTAATGAAGAAATAATAAAAATTTCAGATACTGATGTACATGCAGTCATTGTAGAACAACACAACTAAGATTTCAGTTTCAGGCTTGCAGAACTTAGGAAATGCAAAAATTATTTGCTTATTCTGCAGCTAACATGGTGTGGTGTATAAGAATCATGATATTTTGCTGTATCATTGTACTGAAGGCATGTATTTTCTTAATGAACAACAATTCTCCTTCAGTGTTATTATTCCATGTAGTTTATGGCCTTGTTGAGGCACACTTTTCAAACCCTACATTTCTATAATTTTCTTACAAACTTTTGTAGTGCTTATTGATATAATAGCTGAATGTTTTCCAGCCATTAGCTTATCCTCTCAATAAGTATCTGAACTGGGACTATGAGATTTACCCTTTTCCACAAAATAGAATTTGATGCATAGACGCCATGGTCAGAAGTACAAGCTGACTTAGTGACAAGACACAGAGGACCAGACATAATTTTCAGATTTTTTTTCTTATTATAGTAGTGTGTGCTGAAACTGTGAGTCTTCAGCACCTCTTTATATCAGACCCAGCTCTTCAGTCAGAAATACAGAAATAATAGGACATAACAGGAAAACATCCATGAAAGAAATCTGATTCAAGTGACATCCTCAGGCATAGGTGGCAGAGGATTAGATATGGTCTAGTTCAATAGGGAATGTTTTAATTGTGAAAACCTATTTTCCCCTCCATTCAGCATCATTCACAACAAATTTTCTGGTTTCTACACCTTAAAATATAATCTCTTCTAGACAACTGTTGCTGTACTGGGACTTACCCATAGACCAGTCCAGGAAGGGTACTATTGGGAGTGTATGAAAGGAGATAGAAAGTAATGCGGTTTAACCTGAGCTAGCAATAAAACCATGATAGCCACTTGCTCACCCCCTTCCCCACCCTCCCAACCAGGAACAGAATCAAAAGGGAAGGGAGAAACTTGGATTGAGATAAACACAGTTTAATAAAATAACAAAATACTAATACACTACTAGTAAATATATATAAAATAGAAATAAAAGATACTCAAGGCAATTCCTCACAGACATGCTGAGCAGCCAGTCTCAGCAAGCCACACCTGGTCTGAAGAGCTGATTGAAGAGAGAGAGAGAGAAGAGAGGAAAAAGGCAGAAAGGCTCAGAGCCCTCTGTAGGATGGCAAAAGGCCAGGCTAAACATCTCAATCAAACTTCCTGGCTACTCCCAGAGAGAGTGAGAGAGAAGAACCAGAGAGATCAGTAGAGCCAAAACCGAAAGGCCCCACTCTTAAGTAATTAGCATGATGCTAACGGGATGGAATACTCTCATTGATCAGTATGGATGTCAGTCAAGCTTTGCCCCACCCATGCCCCCCTTCCTCGATGCCTCACACCTGTGGGCAGAGCACTCAGAATGTCCTTGACTCGCAGACCAGAGCAATTCAAAACATTAGCTCTGTGCTGGGTTGTTTCTGCTTGTTCTCAAACTAAGTCCAAATAAAGACCATGCTAGCTATGAAAAAGAAAGATTTCTAACTGCACGAAGAAAATTAACCCATTTTCAGTCAAACCAGCACACTAAGCACAATTTTACAGAGGTTAAAAATACATTAAACATGGAATAAAGCCAAAGAGAAATGGGATCATTAGGTTCCGAACAGCTCATTGCTAGATCTGAAGTCTTTAAAAACACCACATCAGTCACTGTTCCGTGAACTCATGAAAAAACTAATGTGCTCTTTTACAGCATGGGTGGAGAGAATTCCAGTAGGTTTGACAGACATTTGATGATGGTGATACTTGAGAAAATGGCGTCTCATTCCACGTTTTTTCTTTCTCATCCTTCTTATACCTCATCATCTTCCTACAAATGCAACTGTTGGCTTCTGGGATCTCTGCCAAGTTTCTATCCAGAAATGAAAATCAAGGAAAGCATCTCTGCTGTAGTCTGAGTAGGTATCATACTAGATACATAATTTCAGAGGATAAAGCTACCTACCTTGAAGACAGACATGGCAAACAGCAACCTCATAGTCCCTGGTTCAGTCTGTATCTTTCTGACATTTTATCTTGTGTGCTTCCCTCTTTTTTTTTCTTTTTTTTTTTTTTTCCCACCCCAGTTTTCGTCGTTCACTCTCTGTGAATTAATGTCTCTATTCTGCCACTGTTTCTTACTTCTTGCTTCTATATCAGAAATACCTAATTCTTCTTTGCTGGCCAAGAAGAATACTTCCTCCAGCCTCCACTCCTGCTTCTACCACTCTTCATTTATTTTAATGCTCCTTGACCTAATCTGTCCCTACTGGTAAGCTTCTCTGACTCAAAGGCCAGCTGTAGCCTGTGGAGTTTCACATTTTGCAATCAAAGCATGAAGGTTGTTTTATTCCTGTGAGAAAATTCCAGCTGTATAATTTTTCCTTGTTCTCTGAAATCTCAGTATCATTTTGGCTGAAATGTTTTTAAATTATTTCTGCCTGAGGCAGATCATCAGCATAGAAAATTTAATCCTAAATAATTTGTTTGGTAAATTTAAAAGCAACTATAAAAGGACTCTTCTAATGGGAAGTATTAGGCAGTGTTAAAAATAGGTTCTGATGCCACCTTGTTTCAAAGTTACTGTCATGTCTATGAATAAATATATGGTTGAACAACTGTTTTGCCTTAGATATCCATATGCTATCAGTATAAATAAATAGTGGCTTTTAAATAGTTGACCATACCAACAGAAAAAGGAGTTAATGACAAAGTATGGATTTTCTAGAGCTAAACCTTAACTCTCAAAGTAAGTCCACTTTAAGGATGCAAGTGTGACTTGCAGGAACTATGCCAGAATGAATTAATTTCTCTCTAGGATAACCTCAGTCCATTGTAGCTGAATAAAACCGCAACCAAAATACTCCACAGAAAAGAGAGTAAGTGCACATTCAGTGATTCTGAAGTTGTTCCTGAATAATTCCACTAGATCATATCTTTTCTTTGAATTCAGAATTTGTGTGCACACGTGTGGAATAAATTTTTGTACATATACAAAAAATGTCATTTATTTCCCACTTCATAGTTGTAACTAAAGTAACAGAAGACAAAATGGTAAAAGGAGCTGAAGATTTTAACTTAATTTTCAACAGCCAATATTGTGTTCATCCTCCAAAAAGCAGTTCAGCTTTAAAGAGCTACTTCCCAGCCTTTTAAATACATTTCTACACATTTGTGTCTCCTTTCCTTACAATTTAATTTGTCTGTATTACCAAATTGAAAGTGTATTTTTTACTCTAAGTCAATCCTTAGCTTTCTGCCTAGATCTGGTATTTTAGGAGGCAGCACTGGATACAGCACTAAAGTTCTATGAACTTTACCTTCCGATCAATATGAGAGAATTTGCCCAAAATAATAGAACTTTCTGCCTCCAGTTTTGCACAAATTAATGGGTAAACTTGGAAGGCAGTGCTGATGTCTTGATATTGTTAGCCCTACCTGGATCACTGTGAACTGTGAATGTATCTTCACATAGTGTACTGTCAAATGATGGTAGATATCAAGAAGCTGCATCTAGATTCTGCAGTCTCACACTTTCCTGTAAAAGAACTGAGGATGAAGCTCTTTGGAAACCAGGAGTAGATGGGTACATGGCAATTCCCATTTTAGACTGATACAACAATGGGAAAGTGAGAAGGACAACAATGGAATTTTTTACAGATGTGTTATGAATTGCACAGTGTATTTATGTGCCCAAGGACAGCTAAATCCAAAGAACTTCATTGTCTTTCCTTAAAAGATTAAAAATCTATCATAGTACATATATATATATATATTTAAAATCATTTTATGTGTGATAGTAAAAAAGATTCCCCCTCCTCAGCATTTTGCTGCTCTGATTCTTTCTTTCTCCAGATGACGTGTTCACATGCTAGCATAGCATGCTACTTCAGTGCTGCCTTGCTCATCTGTCAAAAGGTTCTGCTTGAAGTGATGAGTCGTTTCTGCTCCTCCTAGTGGTTTTAGGTCTGGGGAAATGGCAGTAGTTGCTTGCATTAGGAAATGATACTAGGCGTGATAAGTATCCTGCTTTTCTTTTTTTATTGTCTTTTCAACTGACAGCAGCTGAAAATAAGCAAAATTGTTGCCACTGAGCAGTCTAACAATAGCCAGCAATCTTGTATTAGATTTTCTAATCATTAAATAATTTTCATTGTTACTTTCTTCCTCACTCCCAAATACAACATTTTCAGCTCCTGTTTTAAGGGAATTTGGTTTTTGATTTTTTTTTTTTTTTTTAGGAACACTTTTTTTACAACCAGAGAAAATCCCTTTTGATGATTTTTAGATAGAGCAATACTGACATCCATTGGTTTAATCTTATGTGACTATTTGTTAAATCTCTCCTAAGTAATGTGCAGATAACCCTCTATGGTATCACAATGAAAGGATTGGACATGATATGATCCAAGAAGGATTGTGCTAAGTCCAATTTGCCGTGTAAGAAACATGAAACAAACACAGATTAACTTGATGAAAAGAAACACATTGTAAAATATGAACTCCAAATACAGTGACTGAAGCAAAATAAAAATAGGCATCACAAGTAACAACTGGGGAAAAATATTAATGGAAGATTAGTAGTGACATTGACATTTTTTTCAGATAACTTTTCAAAATGTGAAATTACCTGATATTATATGAACCTGCCTTGATTTATATTAATCATAAAACTGATGAAGCATGAGTAAAAATTGTTTCTAATCTAACCACATAAGCAATTCATTGAAGAAAATAACTAGTCTCTGGTTTCCTCTGAGCCCTCTGAGGTTGTAATTTAACTTGACATCATCCTATTTTTTAAAAATATATATATTATAAATATTACTGTAAGATCACTGATGGTGTAAGAAAGCGGCTATATTTAATCAAGGAAAATACACCACGTAAAGTGGTGGTGTTTTCCGTATTTATTCTCACGCCAAGCTAAACAGATGAGGCTGATTACCTTAGACTTCACAAAACAGAGAACCATTCTGTCAGCGAAGGCAGGGCGACAGGCTTTAACAAAAAAAGCTCTCAGTTGGCTGTGCCCTCCCACCGCATTCACTTGCAAATCGCTGTGTGCTGGGAAAAGCCGGCGCTACCCCAGTCTCCAACCTGCCTTCCCAGGGTAAGTGCTGCGGCTCCGGCAGCAGCAGCGCCGCTCTCCCCGCTCCCGTCCGCGGAGGGAGAGCGAGTGTGAGCGTGTCCGTGCATCTTGCGTGTGCGTGGTGGTGCTGGTGATGGTGTGCAGCCTTTTTTTTTTTTTTTCCTAATCGAGAGCTCTGAATGAAAGCCAGTCAGAAGGAGAGCTACCCCTTAGCTTTGGTTCCCCGGTTGTCCAGAGTTAAGTGATGCCGGGAGACAAAGCTCGAGTTAGATCCAAGTAGGATCAGTCTTAGAAAATAACAGTAAACAAACAAACAAACGAACAAAAGGACTCTAGTAGCTCGCTTTTCAGTTTGATTGGGTTGGATACTACTTCACTGTCTCAGAAGCAGAAAAAAAGGTAGGAGCCTTTCTTATTTCCTTAAGCTCTTTGTAGTTACTGTCGTTATTATCATTAATATAGCGTGAACAGTACGGTATTTAATGCAATGTATAAAATTTTTCTACTATACACAACTTTTTACATTTTATAAATATGCTTCAGGAGTAATGAGGCAAGGGATAGGAAATATCTGTTGTGTATTCTCTCTTCAAAGTAAACCAATATCATATCTACTCAAGACTGAAACACTAAGCATTTTACAATTCTTTTTTTCTCCTAGTAAGCAGACTATCTTTTAGGCAGCAGTTTCCATCTGTATTCAGTTCTTGCAAATTCAGTTGCAGGGGAACAATACTACTCGAATTGAAAAAAGCACAATGTTTCATACTGTAACTGTTACGAACATAGCATGAAACATACAGATATGTGTCCCTCACTTTCTGTATATCAGTGCAAGTCTGTTACAGCTTTCGTTGCTATTTGTTCTGCCCTGAACTGAATTTCAGAATAATTATACACACTCAGAGCAGATGCTTCTTATGAAGGAAATCCCAGTGGAGAAGGATAGCAGGGTGGATACAGGCCACATTTCAAATAGCTGTACAGAGCTACAGAGAAACAAATTGGGAAAATATTGCCAGGTTTGACATTTCAGTAAAAGGGAGGGGGGAAGGGAGAAGGTGGAGGGAGGAAAAATTTAGTCTGCACCTATGTGAGCATTTATTGTCACTGCTGCAATAAAATCCATATTTGATGTGGTGTTAAATTAATGCAGCACAATGCAAGTCTAAATCCATGTTCAGAATTACTACTGATGGCATTGTCAACTGCATTATAAATTTGCAATAAGCTAATACTGTACATGATACTAGTTGCTGCCATAAAAATCTAACTGTCCTTCAGCTTAAAAGAATGCATCTGCACATGTAATCAGTGACAAATAGCAACCAGCATTTTAAAACTGACCTATCATCTCTGCTGCTTCCACACCAATGGAGCTGTTGGCCATAATCTTCATCTCTCATTTCAGTAAAAGCCTCTGTATTACCCTGACTGCACACTCGTTGCTTTTAAGGTATTTTTGGAATCATACAACTTGTTGTATGTGCATATGTCTATGCATATATGAATGTGTGAGTGTGTGCACAATGTGATGAAGCAGGTTTGTAAAAAAATATGTGGTGGTTCGTGTTTATTTTTTAAGCTAGTAGGTTTTAAATTTACATGGCGATATTACTGGAGGGGGAAAGCAGGAAGTGGGAGATTGGAACATACTTCTGAATCTCTAAATACTTCTTAAGTACGCAATTTACTAGGAATATTATGAGTCTGGTGCAAATATTTATTGTGATTTGCCAGTTACTCAAACTTTTATATTAATTGGTTACTTTTGAATGTAATAGTAGTCAGTACTATTTTAGAGGAGAAGATGAAACAATGAACTTAGGGAACTGGGAAATGCAAGTAGAAAAGACAAGCTATCTTTCTCAAGAGTTGAAAACCAGCTTCTTAGAGTCAATATGGCTTTACATCGAGAGACGAATACTTCTTAGATTATAAACTGGTAATCCAGTTTGTGCCTGAGAGAGTCTTGAATTTTTATATAATTCATAAAATAAAAGTATGAATGAAGAGGTCATTTCTGTAGCAGTTTCTGTTAATTTTAGTTTAGTTTTATGTCCATGTTTTCTTTGTGTGGAGTCAAGATGATTTTGGACACTTAAATAGGAACTTTGTAATGTCTGAGAATTGTTGATTATAGTATAGATAATTAAACTTGAAACTGCCAATGATTATTTGATTTTTTGTTACTTTCAGTAGCACTGGAAAATACATCTTGGTTTCTTTCTTTGCCAGCATTTTATATCTATAATATTTTGTAACAGTTTGTAGAAAATAATATAGCAAAATATATCTTAAAGGGACCATATATAGGAACTTAGGTGCTCTTAAATGATCTTGTTGGCTTTGCATTAGAGTAAATGAGTGTAAATATAACAAAACTTTGTACTTGTATTTTGTCAATAGACAAAGGAACTGTGAAGTAACTGACAAAATACTGAAATGTGCTCACAGCAGACACTGCAGTTACTGTTATTTTCTGTGCTTATCTGTGGTAGAAAATGCATCAAAATAATATTATATTTCAAAGGAAATGAGCTCATCATTAAATGTAGAGAGATATTCATGATACACATCTATACATGCACATCAGTATACAAATTGTAGCCAAGTAATGTAAGTTATTTTTTCGTTGTTAAATCATTAAATATAAAAGCTAGAAAAGGTTAATTTGAAAATAAGATCTACTTCTGATTCCAGGAAAGTAATTTCCTGATCTCGAAGTGATTTCCCAAGGAAACAAGTGGCTGAAACAGAGACTGTATCATCTGGATAATTCTGTACAGGTGACTTAATTTCTGTGTGTGTTAACCATATTCACAGCCAGGTTGATAACACACTGCCCTCAAAGCAGTACAATTTTCTACCTTATCACACCACTAGGTTGCAGCACTAGTGCAAGGGGTCAAATTAAGATTGAAATTTTGTTGAATAGTAGCAATGAGAAGAGATTTCTGACAGTTATATTATTTTTAATTCATTCATTATTATCCTTTGAAGCTGAGTTTGTAAACACCAAGGCATCTTAAATAGACTTCCAATATGTCCTGGTTCACAGATCTGAAAAAATCTACTGTACAGTTAATTTTTGGATACTACATGATAGACAGAAATGGAAAGAAAACACATTATTTGGGCAGGTAAATAGAATATAAAGCTTTAAGAAACATTTTGTGAGTGCTTTAAGTGAACCACATAAATATATATTCAGTATTACCATTGTATTTGTTATAGGATTTTAATAATGTATTAATTGATGTATCATTTATTGTAAAGGAGGAAAACTGAAATTCAGCAAAAAACTTGTTTTCTTATGAGCAGTATGCCAAAGTAAAACATTATGAATATTGACTTCACTGTACATAAGGGTGCCATACCATAGCACATTTTAAATGTATAGTGTGCAACCATTGATGAAAGTTTATGCAAACTAAAGGTACAGCTCACTGAAACCTTGGGTGACAACACAACACAACACAACACACACTGCACATCCTGCACCCTCAAATCTACTAATGTGAACACTTGTTTTTTGATAAAATATACTTCCCCTACCGTCCAAGTTCTGAAAACGCTTCAAAGTGAAAAACAATAGTATTCTGAACCAAACGGTCCCCAAATCTCTCTTCAGGCCAAGAGGAACTCACTCCTATTTTGAATGTTGCTTGTGTTTCCCTTCCTGAATTTACAGCTCTTCCACTTTGAGTCCTTGGCATGGTAGCTTCCCTAACTTGCCTGTTTCCATAGCTTAGAAGTTCTACAACAGAGCAATGGAAACTGATCCTTGTCTTTGGGGAGCTGAGTGGGTTACAGTTCTCTGGGTCTATTATTACACACACACACACAAAAAAAAAAAAAAAAAAAAAAATCAGCTAGATCTGAGGACTGTTTTTTTCTTTATTTTGTTTTCGTCTGGTGGGAAGCCAGACCACCACCCAACCAAAGACCTATTGAGCTTATATGTTCTGTTTATCGGCTTACTAGTCTGATTTGTAGTATGCCAAAAATATGCCATTTGAAGCTTTATACAAGTCTTTGTACATGCAATCTTCCTAATTATTAAACATCAGAGTCAGTTACCTCATTTTCTGTCTGTGTGTGTGTGTACAGTAAAGGAAAAACAGGAAAAAACTTTGTCTTGTACAGGGATTGCATTCTAGCAATCAGAATACTATACAATTTCTTTCTTAATTTCTATGAACTTCTTATTACTTCACATTTTCTTTAAGCTCCCACTACCATTTATTGTCTCTACTAACTTATATCAAATAGATGTTTATCACTTTTTTGGTAAAGAAGTGCATCCAGCAGGGAACATGAAGATCTACCCTGTTTCCCCAAAAATAAGATCTTCCCCAAAAATAAGATCTACCCCAAAAATAAGCCCTAGCACAATTTTTCAGGATTTTTGAGAATGATCAAAATACAAGCCCTACTCCAAAAATAAGCCCTAGTTACAGTTTGTGAAAAAAAAAAAAAAGTCAATTTAAATAGTGTCCAGGCAGTTATACATGTAAAAAAGTAATAAGTTCTGGAGCAAAAATTAATATAAGATCCTGTCTTATTTTCAGGGAAACAGGGTAGCAGCATCTCAGAGGTACTCCCCAGCTTGTACTGTCATAGGGATATTCACTCAAGTCTGCTGGTTGGAAGTGTGTAGTACTATATAGCAACAGGCTGCATCAGGGTAATGCAAAGACCTATGAAGTTAACTGGATACCATGAAAAGAACATGGCAGGTGTCCTTTTGAATATTGTTCCCACATGCACATCATTGTTCACACAATTTTTTTTATTTATTACTTTATTATAGTGTCTCTTAATTGTAACTCCAAGTGAACTTTGAATCTTATTTCAAACAGTAGGAAATCATGTAAAGAAACAAACGTGTATATGTGTTTATATAAAGGTAATGATTAAAAAAAAAAATGAGTTGAAAATAGATGTTTCCAGAACTCTGTTGAGCAGAAGCTAGAACTCTGTTCTTCTGTGTTTTACAAAAATAAAAAAACACCTTCTAAATATTTTCTTATTAAGAACTGTATGTTGTGTGATACATATATCCATGTATATGTATGTTTTATGATTTTCTTGTTAATATACCATCACCTGCCACATTACAGATTGGATTTATTGTATTATCCTATTTCAGTGCTTTGCATTACATCATAAAGTATATGACATACCATCACTAAGCGCAACCAGATCATGATCCTTAAAAATGAATGCAGTCCTCATGAACCCTGCAATGCTATAATATCGAGACCTTTAAGACATAAAGAATTGATATCAATTCAATTTACAGCACTATGAGCAAGGCTTAAAACATAATGTCCAACAGGACTTGTAATTTTTTCCCAAAATTAATGTTAAATATAAAACTATATAACTGGACTGTTATTGTGTGTTTGTGTCTGCCACAATTCAGTAGTTCATATGATACGTACTCCTGTTTAATGAAGGAAAGGATTATCTTGTTAATTGCTATGCTATCCTAACAATAAGCAGAAATAAAACAGAGATATGTCTGTGTCTAGGAAACATAGATGCTGTGCATTCTGTCATTGGTTCCTCTAAATGTCACAAGTGTACCGCTGATTTTCGCTTCCAGCGGTATCAAGAGAGTTTTGCATCTAGATTTTCTTGGATATGTTTCATATCTTGCACAGAGGACAAAATACCTGGACAAAATCTGAGTTTTTAAATGAGGTTGAGAAAATATATAAGAACCCGAAGTATTTGTAATTATTTAGAAGTAATAATATTCAGGACAGAGGAAGGATGATCAAATTTATCCTGCTTCTAAGATTCCTAAAAAAAATATATCACTTAGATGTATAAATTCCTTTCTTTCACCTACCATTTTCCTGACGCCTTTTCTATGGTGCAGTGGAACTGGGACCATAAATACACATCATGTCCAAGATGCAAGATTTGGAAAGTATCAGTAACGTCATGTGTACAATGCATCCTGTCCTGGCGTGGTGGAATCTCCAGGGCCAAGGGACCTGTAACCCTGCAGTAGTCTTTGTACTACTTTGTACTACTGACATGACAGTGAGATTTTCTTGACTCTGTCCATGTACTTTAATAGGCATATTATTTTTTTTTTCCTTCATATGGTTATCATTTTCATAGTGTTCTTTTAAGAATACTGTTCCCCACTAGACCT
Organism: Patagioenas fasciata; assembly: GCF_037038585.1. Taxonomy (NCBI): domain Eukaryota; kingdom Metazoa; phylum Chordata; class Aves; order Columbiformes; family Columbidae; genus Patagioenas; species Patagioenas fasciata. The sequence continues at coordinate 87,209,790 of NC_092521.1, forward strand.
TAAAATACTTTCAGATATGGCCTTGACAGACATATGGACTCCAGTTATGAACTGACATTGTAGGGTATTTTATCAACATGTCCCTAGTTTTTAAGGGAAGTACTCTCAACATTTCTCTATATATCTTTATATGCATTTGGCAGAGAGAAAAAGGGAAGAAAGGTGCACCTAACCTTCTTGATTTAAAACTGTGGATAATATTACTATACTTAATTTGAAATTTAAAAATGGCTTATTTCACTTCTCAGACTGTTTTCTTAATTTTTTGAAATACATGCACTTATAATCACGTTTTCATGTTTCATTCTTTGTTAGAGAAATGTCTGAACCTAAACTTATCAGACAAGGTGTGAATCTAAAAGTTTCTAGCTGGGTGCCTCTCTGTTTTATCATATATAAGAAGCTACCATGAAGACCTACAGATCCATTTTATCTATGTCATTAGCAAATTAGTTAAAAGTAGATTTAAATGTCACTGATTTCTCTACATTATGAAGATTCTAAGTAATACATTCACTAGAGATGTACATGGCAAATTAGGTGAATAATGTGGGGTGGGGTGTTTAGTGGTTCTTTTTGTTTGGTTCTTTTTGTTGTTTTGCTTTGTTTTGTTTTTTAATGCTGAGGCTACTCAGAAGATGACCTGGATTTTCAGTAGCAGACTATCAGTTGTTAGAGATAATTGCAAAACAAAACTCAAGAAAAAATAGAAAGAATACAAAGAATACAAAGAAACAAAACCAGAATATGTTTAAAACAAAATATCTCAAACCACGATGAATTGAAGCAGGAAAATGACAATATTTCAGCTCTTATTTTCTTTCCACCTGTAATAATAAATTTTAATAACACATTATGCAAATAACCTTTCACAAAAAATTTACATCATGCTATAGATCATATTTTCATTATCAGTATAGTTGCCTTCTCTTTTTCTTTTTAATTTCATTTACTAGAGGGAGGACTTTATATGTCAGTACTGTTGTATGTTATATCATTTTTTTCTTTCATTATAATCTTGTTCCTGCAAAGTAAGCCATGTAGGCTACTAGCCTACCCTCATGACTCTGCTAAAAAATCAAAAGAAAAGTAGTTAATCAATTTAGCTAACCCTCGGGTCATCTAGTAGTGAATTACAGTTAAATACATAGTTTAAAAGAAAAAAACATCAGAATCTATAAAATCATTGCCATAGAGTAAGAGGAGTTTCAGCAGAGATCAACAGCATTCAGCCATTTAATCAGCAGTCTTTAATCAAGATAGTCCTGTACTAAATGGTAATAGTTTAGACCTCAGTTTATGAATGAGTTACCAGGATGTACCCAGTCATTTTGCAGCTCTATGAAAAAAAAAAAAAGCATATTTATAAGATTAGGGAAGTAAAATGTTTTATTCTGACATGAAAGATAGTTTAAGATCTGCTTAAACATATTCATCCAAGTTCCCTAAATATGCTGCTGCTTCCCACTTCCCAAGACCAATTTTTAAATAGCATTTTTGTCTCGTACTTCTGCTTCCCTTTGGGATAGTTTCCACAGGCTTTTGGCAGAAATCTGCAGTGTCCACAAAAGAGCAGGATATAGAACACCATGGCGAGTGCCATTTTAGGGAAGTGTGATCTTTTTTGTCCTCTGTTGAATGAAATTCATTTCTGTCATTAGCATGCTGAGATGTGCTCTTTCCCTTAAGTAAGAGTATGGTACTCATGGTCAAGATACACTGAAGCTGACATGTTGATTAAAATGAGTGAACCCAGCTCCAGGCATACTAAGTACATTTGGTTCTCTCCATCACTTAATACTTGGGGACATTTTATTGGCAGTTCGCGATCAAGAACTTAAAGGCTTATGTGTTACTAGATCTGGTAGTTACATATGAATGTCAGCTGTACAAATACAGGTAGATGGATTTTCCTCTGTAGCATTATTATTTTATCAAATATATATTTTTTTCCCTTGCTTATGCAATTCCTTCCAATTTATCTTTTTAAGTGGTTTCAAATGGAGCAGTACTCTGATTTGACTAATTAATTTGAGAAAATCTTTCTTAAGGGGGAAATGTATTACTTTTGAAAATTTATGTTATTTAGACAGTGTTTAATCATTCTGATGATCAGAAGAAACTGATCTCTTTTCCAAAATTTAAGTATGTGTGTGAAATGTGTGTACAGAATGGAAAATTAACAAAATAGTGCATTTCTTCTTCCTATCCCTGACTAACAAGACATCTGAATCCACTCTGAAATACATGTGCTATTTCCAAATATATCCTAATTATTGCTTGGTTTCCTCTAGCTTTTTATTTGAGGTCAGAAAATTAGAAAAGAATGATAAACTAAGACATAATGTATTATAAGAATAATCCCATTGAAGTTTTGAATAAGAAAGGTCATTGGGCTTGACCTGTTCTAAATTGGATCTCTAAAAGTTTGTGACAAAGAAGGAGGAATCAATTATTTAAGTTCTGAAATACAGAATTTTTTTTTAAAAATAACAATGTAATTTCAATTCATTGCATTCAGGGGTTTAAATCATGTTTGTTATGCTAATGTTTTAGAACAGAGTTTACAAATAGCCATCTACAAATGGGTTTTTTTAGGTTTTCATTTCTAACAACACCCACTTAGCTGGAGTTAAACACAAACGACAAAGCTCAAAGCAGTTCAGCATTTTAAATTACAAGACAAAAAAAACCTGTGTTATCACAGCAGTGACTTCTTGCTAAATTTGGGCTTATGTACATTCAGGAGAGGAAACACCCACCTTTTCCTTTCTCCCAGTAAGTGCTTATGTATGCAGGGTTGGAGGTGTTTCGCCACTTGGACAACCTGTGAAAATCAGGTGTAATGGAATAAAAACAGCCTAGGAGGATCGGTCCCACTGCCCCAGTTAAATTATTTCAGCTCAGTCTCTCGAAAAGCACCCAGTCAGTCTTTTCTTGCAGGTATACCATAATTATGAGGTCATTTTAGTGATGTGGCTGGTTCCTTGTTACTCTGGGTATCCTAGCTGGAGTCCACTTCTAGCTTTAGCATATTAAAATACTTCTTTTCACCAAAAAAGGGCAAACAAGTAAAAGAATGATACCTCAGCAGTAAAAAAAAAAAAAAAAAAAAGATTGCTGGCCTTGTTTAGAAGCTACTTTGTTACCATTACAGTGGGTTAAAGCTGAACTATTGGTCATTGGGACAATAATGCGAAAAAAAGTATGGTTGTTATAATGGCATGATGACTGAAAAAAAAAAAAATTCTATTTCGTTTAAGTAAACAGAATTAATCTCACTGATTCTAATGTGTGATCATCATGCACTGACTTCTCAAGGGTAATCCATCAGTGCTTTAAAATATATGAGCTAAAATTACATGATGTACAGAAAAAAATATTTGAAGATAGCTTAATACATTTCTTTACAGTCAGAAACACTAGCAATGAACATCAGGATAATATTGACATGAAAACAAGTACTTTATAATCTTGACATTGTTGAGGATCTTTCCTCCTTAAAGGAACCAATTATAGTGACTTAAAGCAATTTGCTGCTGAATTAGCAGTTTTATGTTCCAAGATACTAGTTTGTTTATTGTTTTATTTTTTTTAATAGGTAAATTAAATATACTACATGAAGTAATTGCCAGTGAAGTAATTATGATTTGATATTCTTCCTCCCTTACAAGCTTTTGTAGTTTTGGTTTGGTTATATACACTTAGTGCATTCTGACCTCTTCTTATTAGATAATACATTTATTTGTGAAGGATGAGGTTTTGTTGTGGGACTAGAAGAGCATTAGATTGACAATGAGAAATCCTTAAGTTAGAAATATTGTTTCTTCAGTATTTCTCTCACTATATGCCACACAGCTTTTTTTAAGAGTTCATTAAATACGAGATCTACTTTTAAAAACAAAACAAATCAAACAAACAAACAAACAAAAAAAGCAAACAAACACAGAAAAAAAAAAAAAAAACAAACCTGAGTGAAGTAAAAGAAAATTCTTAATGTAAAAGTTGTTGAACTTTGATAAAATTTCCCTTAGGAGAAATTGCTGATGGGTTTGAAGTTATTATTTCTTGTATCTGTTTAGTTTGCATTTACATATTTGTGTATGTTCCTACTTCCCTGTCCTAAAAACGTAATATGTCATTCTAAATGTTCACTGCTTGTTCTTTTCAATTTGTAGGAACCTTAAGCATTAGTAAAACTTTTTCTGTGTATTCGTTAACTCTATGGTAAGGCTCAGCATTTCAGCAGTTTGTCAAAGTAATCTGGATGATGATCATAACTTTCTAACCAAATCAAAAGTTAAATGTTGATTACATTCTTGTGCAAGTCACTGAAAAGTTTGTTCATTTATTCAGATGGGAACCTTGGAAATGCAGATTTTTTTTTTTTTTTTTAAATTTTTTTTTTTTAATCTTTTGGTGCCATCTTGTGGCAAGAGAAAAATTATGAAACCAGGAGTACTCCCTTTTCCAGTTCACAGTTTCTACGCTTACCAGCAAAATATCTTGCTTTGGTGATAGATATGTATGTATGAATTCTTGTAGTAACTGTAAGAAAGCAAACCAAGTCATGCAAAGGACAAAGTTCTCTCTGATTGCTTCTTTCTTTTTTTGTTCTTTTCAAATGCATTACTATAAATATTGACTTGAGAAATCTCACAAAAATTGACTATAATTACCACATAGAAATAGATTTTTAGTCTATAATGCATTAGAATTCTGTAGAATACTTAGATACTTTACTAGTTAAAGGCAATTGTTGGTAGATTTTTATTGTATTAGTGCATTAGGTCTCTGTAGAATAATACTTAGCAAGCTCAAGGCAATACTCCGTTCAGCATCCTGTTTAACAGAAAGACAAGGTCTGTGCTAGCATTCTTGTTTTTAATTTTATTTTCTGTTTTGGGCTTGAGAAAATTCATACCAACCTGCATCCAAAAATGCAATAACAGCACAGCAATGTTGTTTATTTTCCTGATATTTTCATTGGGATTCAGCAAGATGAGTGGTTTTGATTCTGTGCTTTATGAATACTAGCTTAATACCTGTTTTTTGAAGATAATGCTTGTAGATATTTGCAGTCAGTACAGATCACGTTCTTGCTTAATTTACTAGAGGAATTTTCTCTGTGATAGTCCATATTTGCTTACTTATTTATTTCTGACTTCCAGTCATGCTGAAGTTTTCTAGATGCGAAAATATTGCTCCCTGTCAATAGCTGGGAAGAAAATCAAGATGTCAGTCCTACTTTTACTTCAGCTAGTGGTTCTCATTCTTTCAGAATTAAGGAATTTTTTTTTTAAGACATTTAATATAGTCTAGTCTAAATAACTTCCAAATGTATTAATTTAAGATCTATTGCAATTTCTAACTTGGTGAGATATTACAATACCTTTTCTCTTACAAAGGGTATGAAAACATAAAAAGATTAAAACTGCTTGTACCAGAAAACAGATTGAAATTTTGCATTTCATTCCAGTACTATAGCCACAAAAAAAAAAAAACAACAAACACCAAACAAACAAAACAAAAAATAACAAAAACAAAACAAACAAACAAACAAACAAAACAAACAAACAAACAAAAAAACCCAGTGTTTTTGATAGTATATTGTCCCAGCTGAAGGGAGGATACTCAAAATGAGTACCAAATGAGAATACTGTTTAAGATCTCACCTTTGAGATGGAAGCAGTATTCTAATTGGATATTCTTGCAATGCCAAACACTTCCATCACTTTCCGTACACACGGTCAATACTACCATGTTGCATATTATATGTTTTCTAAATTTATACAGAAAATAAAAATATAATAAGGATGTTAATTCAAGATGTGTTTTCTAGCAATTATATAATGTATATTAAAATGTTAGTCAGCAGAATGTGGTTTTCAACAAGCAATCGCTAAGTGAGGTTTGGTTGTATGCTGCAGCATCTTGTGACTGTTATAAATCAGTCCACAGTCAAAGGATTCCTTTGGATGCTTAGAGATTGTGTGATTTCTTTGATTAGAATTAGCTAGAGATAAAACTCTGTTGCCTGTCAGGAGGAATGGAGAACATTAATGTAATAAGATACAGAATTTCAAGTTTTGTACATGTATGTGATGATGTATTTGTTTTAATTTTTCCTCCTGATCCCAGAAAAATTCTCTTGACAAGTAACACACTTGAATGCTTCTATCCGGCACCTTTTACAGTATGCTTTGTTTACAAGATTGAAGTGGTAGGTGACTTAACTAAATTAAAAACTGCAATTGTTCATTCCAGTGAATTCACACAGTGCGAATTCTCTTATAAGGAAGACAAACCTAGATAGGTGTCATAGTCTTTTTGATAGAAAGCTGTTAAGCTTAAGGCATGACTCTAAATAATATTTGTATAAATAATATTGCACTATTGTGACATATATAATTTATTAGGAATAATTACATTGAAATCCAAAATATTATTTGTACCTTTTGCAATCCATATAAAATCAATTTCTTTATCATTCTATGATTAGCTTTCTAGACCTAACAGAGACATTTTCTATAGCTGCAATTTCTAGGCCTGATAGAGTTTACATTTTCTTACATCAAAAAAATATAGCCAGTATTTAGTAATTAAATTGTGTTTTCTGTCATTTCAAAGTAATACGTGAATTGTCTGTAAAAGCTTTCTAGAAAGTTATTCACCAAAATTGTGTCTTCTTAACATCTTATTCTGGGTGAACACATATTTGTGTATGCATGGCACTGTAATTTTCACATGGTTACATGTGATGAAAAATGAGCACCGAATATTTTAAAGAATATTCAGAAGGGGAAAACTAAAATTCTGTTACATACATTAAAGTGCAGGTGTTTTGTTTGCTTGTTCATTTTTGATTGTTTGTTTGTTTGTTTTATAGTTTATGTTGAGGTTTCTAGAATGTATGTACTTATAAAAACTGCGGTAAGGCAAGCAGCATGCTTAACCTGAAACATGAAGTAAGACAGGCAATAAATCAAGCACAGATACAGAAAGATGTAATAACTTGTGAAAGAAAAAGTCTCCAATGAGAAGTGCCTGTGTTCATGCAGTGCAAAAAGTAGAAGTCAGAGGATTTCTAGAATTGATTAATATGCGTAGCTGAAGCACTTCAGTAAATTAAACAAATGCTTATTTGAACACAAGACTTTTGAAATTTGTAAAGTGTTGCACCTCTTAATTCACATGAGTGCACTGCCCCAGCCTTCAAAGAATTATTGAAGAGGCCACATGCAAAAGCAGCATGATATTCAATGATAGAAAGAACAGTGGTTTTGCCAAGGATTTGAGCAGAAATAGCATTCACATGAGATTAAGATAATTTACAGTGTTTTGTGGATAGAAGTGACGTAAAATAGATTTAAGGGATAAAAAGAGAATTTATATAGTTAGGAAAGTGTCTTAGAAAGATGAAAGAATCCAAAGTATTGATGTCTGCATTGAAATTAGAGAGGGAAGAGGAAACATGGTCAAATAAAGTGATCATTCTTATTTGTGGGCTTTCTGGAGGTGAAAAGAAAACAGAAGTAGTTAATGATTTTGTGATTATAGTCAGAAACACCTGGAAATCTGTATAGTACCATTACAGTGTATGTTTCGTGGAAGAAGTAGAATTGCTAGAATTTCTTGATCTCAATCGCCAAATACATTGTATGCACTTTCTGCAAATTACACCTGCTGAATAGTAGATTTTTCTCTTTCAATCCCAGTGTGCTTAATTTAGTTGGAATTTTATGTAGATAAGTAAATACCTTATTTATGCTAGAAACTACTAGATCCTACATATAAAGGAGAGACTGAAAAGTGTCTTTCACAGAACTTGTCTAGATGATGAAAAGGAAAAAATGTTTTTTAAAACTGTTTCTGGGGTTAGTTTGTCAGATAAGATTGATTGGTAATCTCTGGAACGTGTATATTTAAGGTGTTCTTCTCCTGACTGTCAAAATTATTTATGTCTAGTGTGACTACCCACTACTCTAAGCAACATACACCTCAGATGTGGCAGTGAAAGAAGAAAATTCATCCTGCTGTACAACTGCAGTAATATATAACTGACATGTTTTAGGGTCTGAGTACCTAGAGAAATTCTAAACAAGACATAAAGGCCACAAAAGCACAGGATCCCAACAACTATGGCTGGTATTCTCACATTCAAGATATAGGTGTACCATCCTTCCAGACACCTGCAGAAACAGTCTAAATGAGTTTGTTACTCTGACCTTTCCCTTTGGAAATGACGGTGTTTAGGGTGAACCAGGAAGTGCTATTTAAATTGAAAAGAGAACTGCTAAGATAAGAGTAATGACACTGATATTTCAGTTTATGTACTTTTTGCCATTTGACTAGAAGATCTTCCCTTTACCAAGGTGAACTTGGTTGTTTTCTCATGAAGATGAACAGAGAAGCCTTTATATACATCCATTCCAAATGAAACACCCTTTTCCTTCCCTACCTTTTATGGTGTAGAATTAATTTAAGCTGTATCTGAGGTATGACTATGCAAATCAGACAAAAATTAAAATTATATTTTATTGAACTGATGTAATGAAGTCTATGTGCTTCAGAAATTGAACTGTATTTTCCTTCAATGGGTTTGTATCCGTGTCCTTTGATGCAGAGCAAACTGTGAAACACTGGCATGGATATAGCTGTCACTTTTGGGTATTCTGAAGAGAATTCAGGAAACTAAAGACAAAAGAAATTGTAGCCCTTTAAAAATGAGAGCAAAAAGTCCTGCCTTAGCACATTTTAAAACATTTTTTTTCCCTGATTTAACAATAATCTGGCAATAGCCTTGCAATGTCTTGTGCAGGAAAGTAACATTTTCAGAGAAACTAAAATCTGGTGTCTGTAGAATTGTGTTGCTTCAACAGCATTCAATCAAGTTCTCCTCAGCCAAAGTAAAAAAAAAAATGCCTCCAGATATTTCAGTGATTTTATGGTAGTCTTATACCAGGCTACACCTCTTTTCTAGATCCTCAGAGTTTGGGGCAGCTAATTTACATGAGAAAGGAATGGTAACAATGATCATCTCTCCTACTTTCTCTTTGTGAGTCCATATTGCTATCCATAAGAACTCCGCAGTTTTTGCACCTTGAAAAGAACATGCTACAGTCTTCCTTGTTCCTCATTAAAAAAAAAAAAAAATCCTTAAGGAGAGGAAAAAAGACTTTACTTATACTGTGTCTTTCTGAGTGTTTTGGTACTCTGTCTGAAAGGCATTTTGGTTAATAGCAGGAGTCAGGTGCTCTTGTCAATTAGGCCAAGTTTGAGATAGTATGTATTTGTTCATGTGTAAGACCCGTGCATTTGAAGAACCAAAAGATGCAGGGCTAGACAACACTGCAGAAGCTCCTCATTGTCATTTCTGATGCCCTCTTCCTAATTAGATTGAAAGAGCTTGCCTGCAGGGGGGATTAAAAAACAGCTCCTATTATGTCTTGGAATCTTGGGGAATGTACTAAACCACATAAGTTTGAGTGCCACAGTTTAGCTACTGCACTTTTGTGCGTGAGAGACCCCAGCATTTTACAGATGACTTAAGCTTGTGTTTACTTTCCGTTACCATTGGTAGGACTTGATCATATATATAAATATAAGCACATTTAAATTGTTTTTAATGCTGTGAAAATAACTGTTTTTAACTCATGCTTTGACCAACTTATCCCTTAGTCAAAACTGTGCCTTGTTCTGAGACTTCAATTTCCTAGCAGAAAATAAAAATAAAATGGCCCTGTATTTCTGAGATTAACTGTATGTTAACCATCAACCATATCTAACTTTGTCTCAGTTTGTGCTTAGCAGTACTGTGTCCAGGACTTCTAGTTTTTTTCAGATATTTTATTGGTTTCCATCTAGGCTTTAATAAAAAGGCAACTTTCATCCCCCCTTAGAAGGTACTGATTTTTTTCAAAACCTTTTAATGATCTCCAATAAATATTTGTCAGGTAGTTGATTTAATTGATTACAGACCAAGATGAGAATTCTGCTTTAGTAATGAAATGCGGAGGACAAGAATACATGTGATCAGAGCTTGTCCTGGAAGAGAAGTACAAAATGAGAACCTATGCTGAGCTGATCATTCTTATTACATAGGGAGCGCTTAATTGCAGTTTTGTTTCATGGTACATTAAGCAGAAATTTTCACATCCAAAGCAATATCCAGAATTTATATTTAATAAAATACCAACATGCTATCTCACTAAAAAGGCTACAGTATTGTAAGTCAAACACTGCCAAATATTTTAGAACTATTAAATCGTCAGCATTAGACTACGGCATAAAATAAGTGAAATCAAATTACAAGCTTTCATTTCCATGCTTTTTAATACACATATCTTTCTCATAAAATTATGTTTGTTGTGTTATCTTTTATGTATTTCTGTTCATAATCTTTCCAAAATTATCTGCAATATTTCTGTAATATTTCTTACATCATCATGTTGTCCAGCTGTTACTCAGAACCTGATGATCTGCTTTCTTTCTGTGCTGTACAGGCATTTATATTTTGGTGTTCCTTTTATGTGTCATGTTCTCTGTTCAGTACATCTTATGTTCTTTGCTTCTCATTTCATGTTTCCTGTCAACCACAGATGTTTGACTTTCATCTGTGTGATGCAATATAGCAAAATAAAAGTTGAATACTTAAAAATCCTGGTTCTTGGGAACAAGACTGGGGTTCACTGTGACAGGCTAAAAGGAGTCTGAAGTCCTCTGTGGGAAACTTTATTATGTACCTGAAACACAGAACTCTTTGTTCTTAGAAACCAAAATATATCAATTCTGCACGGGCATATAAAATTTCTGTTCCAGTGAGTGGCTAAGTACTGTGTCATACCTCTTCCAGGTATGCTTTCCCTGGTCTGTATCACCAGGACCTACGAAAACTGGCTAAACTTTGATAGACCTAATTTGAGTAGCAGTGCTGAAAAAATGAAAAACATACCGCATAAGAGACAATGTGGTACACTAGCAAGAAGAACAATTTAAAAATTGCTCAGACATAAACACTCAGGTGGTAAGTCCCTTCACATCTGTCCATAGAAAATAGACTCTCTCTAGGCATCAGTACACACATCCTGCTACTTCTTGGATAATCTATGATTCTTTGCATATACTTACAAAGAGGTTTTTTTCTTGCTTTTCTTCAGCCTCTTATTAATTTTTAAACATGGATTTTATGGTATGTTTTTGAGCTTCTAAGAATATTCAATGTCATCAACAGTGTTCATGTTATACAAATGTAGTTCCTGCATAATTTTCAGTATATAATGAATATTTATGAAGATTTAATTAATGATAAAGACAAGTCAGTTTTTACCATATATCACTTATTTTCTATTAATAGGTGTATGAAGTACTGGGGTCTTTTGAGTTTCAGTAGTGTTTGTGCTTAGGCACTGTCATTTTATCTACTTGTGCACTGCCTGCTTGGTTGCAGAGCAGCAAGAACTTCAGCATCACTGAAGAACTTCAGGCCTTCTTTTTGTCTGTATAATACATTATAATTAATGAACACAAAAAACCTCTCAAGCCATATCCACTCTACTTGATCTGTAGTCCTACTAGCTCCTAGAAATTTTTCGAGTTATACAGGTGATTGGGCAGCATGCAAAGATTATTTAGTGAAGTATAAAGTAATTCACAATTCTGTAACTGAAGTTTTTTGTTTGGAATTCAAACTGAACTAACATCAGTATTCAATCTAGAGACTGCTCTTACCACTATATACAAGTAAAACTTAAAATTGAGTCTTCCTGTTTATTTGGGCTTATCAAATAATATATAATACATTTATGAGTGTATAGAAGTTGAGAACAACATTCTATCTCAGTTTCATCTTGGGAATTTGTCCTATTAATTTGGCTTCTTCACATGTACATATTATATATATATTTATATGATAAATCATTGGGGTCCTTTCTTTGTAATGACATTCTGGTAGGACTTGGTTATCCTGTTCAAAATCTCTCAATTTGCCTTGAAGTCCTGTGCCATGAAACTTGCTTGTGGAAGGATTAAGAAGAAAGTGTTTATGGGGAACAGAATAATCAGGAAGCCTGAGATACTTACTGGGAGACAAAATATGTAACCCAGGGTACACATATTGTGTAAAGGGGCATAAAGTTCCTTAAAGATGTGCAGTTTTAACTGTTTAACACTTAAGCAGGAGTGGAAAAAAACAAAACAAAACAAAAAACCCAACACATCTTACTATAGTGTGATGGGGCTTCCAGCATTAAGACCTGTGTAAACTGCCTAGTCTAGCTGCTTCCATTTTCTTGCCCTTTTGGAAGTATTTGCACGGAACCCTTTGTATGGAAATGTTGTGGCCTGTTAGAGACTGTCACAGATATAAAACATTTATAAATTAAGCAGGGAATACCAAATACCTCACAGAGGTTTGAAATAACTTGCCCTAACTCACACTTCACATTGCTTGAACATTTATGAGTAGAAACTTTTTCTTTGAGGTTCACCCCTGTCCACTGGCTATGTATCATATTGGTATGTTTAAGAAAAAAAAAAAAAGTAATAAAAGGAATGTGGGAAGAAGAAGATAACTTCCTGGGACATTTCAAGGCTGATGAAGAGGTAGTTTACTGATTTAAGGAAACATTGATTTTAATATTATTTTATTTATTTATTTATAGACTTTTCCTGTAAATTAAAAAATATTGATTTGTTTCCTCTGCTTCTTCCCATCCTAATCATTTTGTAAACATAATGTTGTATGTTTGATGATAAATGGAATATCACATTAGAGCTAAGTGTGATTTGAAATAGCTGAAATATCTAAAAGAATCAAACATCATATTGGAGACAGGTCATCCTTAAAAGCAACGTGATTACACTTTTCATACTATTTTTCCTCTTTCAGACAGCATTTCTTCTGCATGCTTGGAATCATTCCATCTTCCTTTCCTTGAAGACACAACAGGTATATAAGCATTAACCATTGTGTGTTCAGGTCCTTTGGCTATGTTTCCCATTTCCATTGATGTTGAAAGGTACTTCTGACAATCCAGTAGTCTAAAGTGATATTCTAAAAAAAACAAACAGAAGATGAGCTACTACTAAACAAAATATGAGTAGGTATTTAGTTTTTCAAACTATGTTTAATCCCTAGAGGGCTCTGGAAACCAGCCTGCAAATATTACTTATGTTGAATCTAGGTTAACAGAGCTTTTATTATTTTTTTTATTTCAGAAAATAATGTCTGTATGATTCGCTCAAAAAATTGTTTCTCCTGCTTTGTTAGTGTGTGAAGTGAAAGATATCAAAAAGTGTTTATTATATAATATATCTTTATCTTTATCTTTATCTTTATCTTTATCTTTATCTTTATCTTTATCTTTATCTTTAATTATATTTATTTATATTTATATTTTATTCTATAATATTTTTTATTACTTTTCTAAGTATAAATAAAATGAAGTTCAGGTTTCATTTTCTGTGTGTAGTACTTACAAGACTAAAGATGGATAGAGGTGGAAAGACAAGTTAATCTCCAAGACAGTCTTAAGAGATGAATTGTACTACGTAAATGTGTTCTAGTTCTGTCTGTGGATGTAATTATCATTAAAGTTACAAAAAAAATCATCCACTTGGTTGGGTTTTGCAGGTCTTTTCCCAGCTACAAATTATGTCAACCATTACTTCTTGTCATGTTCAGTAGATGTGGATAACAGATCTTTTACAGAAGTCTTAAATATTTGAAAGTTGTTACTTGTTCTCCCGTCTCGCACACTTTTCTGTTATAACCTAATGGTACCGGTTTGTTCACTTGTGCCAGGATAGTCGTGACAATTTGTCTTTTACTCTGACTTCTCCACAACTCTCTTAAGGTGTGTTGTTAAAAAATGGATTTATTGTTTTAGCTGAGCCCTTCCCATTGTCATCTGAGTAGAGAAGATATATTTTATATTTCTTGTAGGTAGTAATCCTCCTTGTATACCAGTTTCTTTTTTGGATCCAGATAGTGCTGTTAAATCATATTTGGTGATCTGTTTACCTCACTAGTATTAAGACGGTTGTCACTGATTTTTCTCTGTCCACAAGGCATGATAATTATTCAATTATAGAAATAATTTGGAGTGGAATTGCAGTGGAAAATATATTTTTAAATAAGAAAATGGCTAATTATTCTGAAACTACTTCAGCCAATTCATGTTCTATACTAGTAGTAAATCAGTTGGGCCAGGTGCTTTTAAAACCTATAATTTACAGTGGGCAGTATGTGGTCCTGGAGTATGACTGACTGCCACACTGAGGTGGTTTTATTTTATCAACATACGAATGTGCAGATACTGGGTTGCTGGGTTTTCTGAATGTCTTGTCATTGAAAGAAGAGTCCCATAACTTCACATAACTCTGTTGCCTTCCTCATAGCTGCATATCTTGTCCAGTGTTATTGCATCTCCTTCACAAGGAGTTCACATCATTTCGCACCTACTTTGTTTATGAATTTCTCCAGTGTCTCATGGCTCTTGTTTGCAAACCCAGATTGCTACACAGCTAATAGGATTTCAAAGGCTGACCATTCTCATCTAAATTCTTCAGTTAATCTATATCCTGATTTCTTCCTGTTTAATGTTGAAATAATAATTACTTGCTGCCAGCACAGCAGTATGGGCAACAAACAAGAGGTGCAGTGGAAAAACTATGATATAGTTGCCATCATGGAAACATGGTGGGATAACTCCCACAACTGCAGTGCTGCATTGGATGGCTATAAAATCTTCAGAAGGGATAGGCAAGGAAGGAGTGGCAGTGGGGTAGCCCTGTGTGTTAAAGAGTGGTTGGATTGACTCTAGACCTTAAAGATGGTGACAATAGGGTCGAGTGTTTATGGGTAAGAATAAAGAGGAAGGTCAACAAGGCAGGTAACCTGGTGTGAGTCTGTTAAAGACCACCCAAACAGAATGAAGAGGAAGACAAAATATTCTGTAAGCAGCTGGGAGAAATCTCACAATCACTAGCCCTTGTTCATCGTCTTGAGTGCTATAATATGTCAGGTACAGGGCAACCAGCTGTTCAGGCACAGTCAGCATGAGTTTATCAAAGGCAGGTCCTGCTTGATCAGCCTGCTTAGTGGATGAGAGAAAGGCTGTCCGTGTTGTCTACCTGGACTTTAGTAAAGCCCTTGACATTGCTTTCCACAGCATTCTCCTGGAGAACCTGGTTGCTCATGGCCTGGATGGTTGTACTCTTCAATGGATAAAGAATGGTGAGTTGGTGGCCAGTTGTTAGTAGTGTTCCACAGGGCTCAGTATTGCAACCAGTTCTGTTTAATCTCTTTATCAGTGATCTGGATGAGGGGAGTAAGGACACTCTCAGTAAGCTTCCAGAGGACACCAAGCTGGGTGGAAGTGTTGATCTGCTTAAGGGTAGGAAGGCTCTACAGAGGGATCTGGACATGCTGGATCAGTGGGCTGAGGCCAACTTTATGAGGTTCAACAAGGCCAGGTGCCGGGTCCTGCACTTGGGTCACAACAACCCCAGGCAGCGCTACAGGCTCAAGGGAGAGCGGCTGGAAAGCTGCCTGGTAGAAAGGGATCTGGGAGTGTTGATTGACAGCTGGCTGACTATGAGCCAACAGTGTGCCCAGATGGCCAAGAAGGCCAACATCATCCTGGCTTGTATCAGGAATAGTGTGGCCAGCAGGACTAGGGAAGTGATCATCCCCTTGTACTTGGCACTGATGAGGCCCCACCTCAAATACCATGTTAGTTTTGGGCACCTCACAGACATTGAGGTGCTGGAGTGTGTCCAAAGCAGAGCAAAAAAGCTGGTGAAGGGTTTGGAGCACAAGTCTTCTGAGGAGCAGTTGAGGGAACTGGGGTTGTTTAACCTGGAGAAAAGGAGACTGAGGGAAGACCTTATGTATCATTCTCTACAACTACGTGAGAGGAGGTTGTAGCAAGAGGGTGTCTGACTCTTCTCCCAAATAACAAGTGATAGAACAAGAGAAAGTGGCTTCGATTTGCACCAGGGGAGGTTTAGACTGAATACTAGGAAAAACTTCTTCACGGTAAGGGTTGTCAGGCACTGGAACAGGCTTCCCAGGAAAGTTATTAGTTCAAGTTGATGATGTCCAGAGGTCCCTTCCAAACCCAACCACTCTGTGTTTCTGTGATTCTATAAGCATTAATTGTATTAGTGACCTGCCCTAAATTTATTTTTAGGAACTGTGTGGCTGAGAAAAGACAAAACCCTCAGAAGTTTAAACAGAGTTTTTATGGGGAGAAAGTTTCTAAATTAATTGGAAACCCTTGTGGAACAGAATTTGAAAAACACTGAGGCACAGAGGCTCTGAAGAGGCTGCTGTTCAATTGCAGACCAGAAGAAGGGACACGCAGCATTTGTCAGGATTGAGGATGGAAATGACAGCAACAGTGCTGCTGCTGTGATCCAGTTGCTCTGTGATATTATGTCTTGCTGACTTCATTGTCTGTCAGGTGGTGTTTGACCCCACAAATTGTCTGAAAAGTGCAAAGTTTTCAACAGTGTGAAAGGGACTTTATGCCATATTTAGCATATGGTCATTTTAAAACACCTGTTTGTCTTCTAGAGCTGGTGTATTCATTTTTCTTTTTGTTGTTGGTTTGTTGTTATTTGTTTGTTTGTTTTTGTGATATTTGTGATTTTTGTGTTTTGTTTTTTTTCTTCACCATCACACAGCTGTCTTTCTTAAAGAGTTGAATGAGTAATATGATGAAGTCACTGCAAACTGAAAGGTTTGTTCATAGGCACAGGAACAATTTACACTTGAGTTCTTCGATCTTCACTCATGTAACAATTACTAGAGATGGTGTGTCTTTTACTTTATAATAGTGTTTAAAGGAGAGGGAGGAAATAATTGCTTGACATTTTCTCTCAGTGTTGCGAATGTGTATATATATGTTATAGCGCACTTTTCCTGTCTGAGGAAAAAATCCCCATGGTTTCTTTAAATACGGTAATATAGACTTTAAATATGTATCACATTATGCTCTGAGTGACACCAGTGAATATCTTCAGCAAGTACACTTCAGTCACTGAAGTAGTTCTCTTTTTGTTGCTGAAACAGAACAGATCCTTGACATTCTTGTAGCAACATAAATATAACTCTTTCATTGACATTAGATTCTTATGCTAGCCTGCCTTTCTCAAACAAGTGTTTGGAAAAGGACTAAAAGAAATACCAGGTATAAAATGAAAATGTTAGGTAAAGAAGGGATAGCTGTCAACATACCAATGAAAATCCATGTTCAAAATATAGGCTAGAGCAAGTAAGTCACAAATGACACCGCATGGAAATTATAAAAGTGAACAGAAGGACTGATTGAAAAAAAACAATTTATGGGATGTATTATCATGTAATTTATGTGACCTTCACAGCCTGTTAAGAGTCACTTTTACTTCCAGTTTGGAGTAATTGTTCTTTTTGACCTTAATGAATGGATGTAGGGCATCAAGTAACCTTCCTCCTGCGTTTGTCTGAAGTCCTAAGCTTCTTGTGATTTATGGCTTTACTGTAAATCAAAATAGGAAGTTTTAAATGTTCAATATTTCTTCCTCACATGCTGACACTAGCATTGGGTCCATGCATTTTTCTTGGCAGGTAGAACAAATAATGTTTGTAGCAGTATGATAGAGATTCAGTTCGACATAAGACTTCGAGAATTGAGAAGCTGGATGTCATTCTGCAAAAATATCAAGGCAGATTGTATAAAATAGTAACTCTTTGGTTACTCATTAAGTCATGGTATGCTTTGGAGAGAAATGGATTGTCTTCCCAATGAGTGATTTTGATCAAAAATGGTCAACTTTTCCTATATTGACACTTCCCAATTCCCTTTTGCAGAAGGTATCTGAGCATATTGTATGTGTACCATTGTATCGGTATCTTTGTGGGTTTATTTGCTAGCTAGTTCTTAGATGATAGTGTTAGTAGAAGATATGAGATTCAGATTTTCCTGATGACTTTGCAACCCAAGAATGGTAAAGACAGTCTATTTCAAATACTTCTGTGTTCTTCCATAGTGCTTCTCTTTTCACAAGTGATTTGAAGGAATCTGCTGGTTAAAAAATGGTTCTTGTTATCCTGAAAGACTACCTTTATTTAAGACAGCTGTCTGTGAGAAAAAAAAAATGGGTGGATCTTGTGGGTTAACCCTTGTAGGCAGCTAAGCACCACACAGCTGGGGGATGGGGGAGAGAAAGGGAAGGATGAAAATGCAAAAACTCATTAAGACAGCTTAATGGGGAACGCAAAAGCTGTGTGTGCAAGCAAAGCAAAACAAGGAGTTCATTCACTACTTCCCATAGGCAGGTAGGTGTCAAGACATCTCCCAACATCTTGTGCACATCCAGCCTACTTGCTGGTGGGGTGGCGTGTTGTGAGAAACAGAAAAGGCTTCGACCCTGTGTAAGCACTGTTCAGAAATGGCTAAAATATCATGGTGTTATTAGCACTGTTTTGTTCATAAATCAAAACCACACCACCACATGAGCTACTGTGACAAAAATCAAATTTATCCTAGCCAAAATAATTACAACAGGGAAATTAATTGAGGCATTCTAGATTATTATTGTTGTGCATGAAAAAATAGGTCTTGCAAGTCTCAAAATACGTTTTTGAAATATTTTAGCACCTTGGAAGTTATTAATGAAAGCAGTGTTTTCTTCAGGTGTTTTGTGTGGATCCTAGAGATATAAATGGGTGTTGCAATCAGAAGGCAAGAGCAATGAGAGATTGTCAGAATGCAGATTAGCAACAACTATAACATTCTGGCTCACTTTGATTTTTCTTCCTCTGAGGCCTTTTTGGGTGGCATGGACAGCTGTCATTCTCTCTTACTTTTTTTTTCCATGTTTCATCAGCTATGAAAATGCCTATGGTGTTGAATAATTTCAGTGAGAGATGCTGTGAGACATCCTACGGCCTGGTGGTCAGAGTAGTTTTCTGGAGAGGAATGACCTTGGTTAACATCTCTATATCTGATCAGCTGACATCTGTACTGAATTTCTGAATTATTTTGGAGTTAATGAAGTCACATGTTGGGGAATATATTCTGAGAAAAATAAACAAGCAAACAAAAACCCCTACCTTTTAAACAAATCCTCCCTTCTTGCATTGACAATTTTTAAAATTAGTATTTTACAATGTTTAATCTATATATTTCACCTGCTGGGCTCAATGCTGTGATATAGGACAAACTAGGGGAAAAGAAATTTTAATACAACTGTAGGTAAAGTTTTGGGGTTTTTTTTGTTTGTTTTTGTTTGGTTGGTTTTTTGTTTGTTGTTTGGTTTTTTTGGTGTGTTTTTTGTTTTTTGTTTGTTTTTTTTTAATGTGCTCTTGGCCAAGCAAAGAAATTAAAAACTTAAATTCAAAACCTCAGACCCAGTAAACTTTCCTCCTTCAGGCAGTATGGACAGAACACCAGAAAACATCTCAGATGAATGTCAAGGTCTGGGAAATTTCTCACAGGTTCTCTTGTCTTCTTCCTTTTATAGCTCCTTTAAGAACAAGTTTATCCATAATTAGATGGTATTATTCCAGGCTTCTTAAGTCCAATCACTGTGTCAGTTCCCTTTCACTTACACTGGAAGATCTTTACTTCCCAGTTTAAAGGAAATAAATATGCACATATACCAATATGGGATAATCATTCCTTTTAAATGGCACCATGAGTCAGAGATACTTTCTTGCTACCTGATTCCTCTCCTTGCAGATGTCATTACTCTGGAATACCTTTATGCTGTACACCATGGATGTGTTACGTCATTATTTGCTTTTAAGCAAAGTTTGGGGGTGGGAGAAGAGATTAAGAAATGGAGGGTGCTGGTTCTCTACAGTCTTTTTTTCCTCTCACTCTCCACTTTGTTGCATTGTTTAACTATTCATTCTCCAGATGCTGTGAACCACACTCAGACATTCAGGTACAACTATTTGTATGCTAATTACAAATGACTTTCTGAATTTGCATCATATCTCACATCTTTTGAAGACAAGGCCTACTCCTACTTACCTACACATCTTCACTCAATACTTCTACTGACACATAGGTTTCTTATTTGTGGCAACAAAGCAGATAGATTTTGGTCACCTCTACGCAGGAAATGTTTACTATTTCAGTTTTCAGCAACTTCTGTCTGGAAAATAATGGCTATCCTGTATATATCTTTACTAGTTCCTTATAAATTATATGATTCATTCTCCTATTATTTTCAGTCCTTTATGTTTTAATACGTTAGCAACTTCATCTTCTCATATGTAATCTCACAAACTTTAATTACAGCCAGCATCAAGTCCTAAATTCAATTTATTCCTATTTGAAAGTGACATATAGACATTTCTTGGTCCACAAATCCTCTCTCATATAATATTATAATACAGAAAGCACCTTTAAGATCATCGCATCCAACTGTTAACCTGACACTGCCAGGTCCGCCACTAAAACACAGAACCATAGAGTCATATAATAGTTTGTATGGGAAGGGACCTTTAAAGGTCACTAGTCCAACCCCCATGCAATGAACGGGGACATTTCCAACTAGATCAGGTTGCTCAGAGCCCTGTCCAGCCTTGCCTTGAATGTTTCCAGGGATGAGGCATCTACCACCTCTCTGGGCAACCTGTGTTTCACTACCATCATTGTAAAAAATGTCTTCCTCAGATCTAGCCTAAATCTAATCTTTTTAAATTTTAAACCATGACCCTTTGTCCTAATGTGATAGGACCTAATAAAAAGTCTGTCCCCATCTTTCTTGCAGGCTTGCTTTAAATACTGAAAGGATGCAATAAGGTCTTCTCAGACTCTACTCTTCTCCAAGTTGAACAACCTCAGCTCTCTCAGCCTTACCTAATAGGAGAGGTGTACCAACCCTCTGGTCATTTTTGTGGCCTCCTCGGGACCCTTTCCAACAGGTCCATGTGTTTCCTGTGCTGAGGGCTCCAGAGTTGGACTCAGGACTTGAGGTGGGGTCTCACCAGAGTGGAGCAGAGGGGCAGAATCACCTCTGTCAACCTGCTGGCCATGCTTCTTGTGATGCAGCCCAAGATATGATTTGCCTTCTGGATTGCAAGCATGTGCAGTTGACTCCTGTCCAACTTTTCATCCATCAGTACCCCCAAGTCCTTCTCTGCAGGGCTGTTCTCAGTCCCTTCATCCCTCAGCCTGTGTTGATACTGAGGGTCATTCTGGACCAGGTGCAGGACCTTGCACTTGTTGAACCTCATGAGGTTCACATGGGACCATGTCTTGAGCTTGTCCAGGTCCCTCTGCATGGCATCCTGTCTTTCAGGTATGTCAACCATTCAGCTTGGTGTCATCTGCACACTTGCTGAGGGTGCACTCAATCCCACTGTCTGTGTCACTGATGAAGATTTACATAGTAATGATCCCAGTACAGACCCCTGAGAGACACTACTCACCATTAGCCTCCATCTGGACACTGAGCTGTTGACCACTATCCCATAGATGTGACCATCCAATGAATTCTTCTACCTTACAGCCCCTTCAGTAAATCCATATGTCTCCAATTTAGACAGAGAATCTTATGGGGGACGCTGCCAAAGGCCTTACAGAAGCCCAGATAGATGATATCTGTAGCTCTTGCCTTGTCCACTGATGTATTCACTCCATCATAGAAGGCCACTAGGTTGGTTAGGCAGGACTTGTTCTTGGTGAAGCCATGCTGGCTATCTTAAATAACCTCCCTGTCATCCATGTGCCTTAGAATAGCTTCTAGGAGGATCTGTTCCATGATCTTCCCAGGTACAGAGGTAAGGCTGACAGTTCAGTAGTTTCTAGCATCCTCCTTGCTAGAAATTGGTGCAATTTTTTCCCTTTTTCCAGCCACTGGGAACCTCACCTGATGCCATGACTTCTCAAATATCATGAAGAGTGATCTGGCAACTACATCAGCCAATTCCCTCAGGACTCTGGGAGGCATCTTATCAGGTCCCATGGACTTTTATGTATTCAGGTTCCCCAGGTGGTCATGAACCTGCTCTTCCTTTACAGTGGGAGGATCTTCGCTTCCCCAGTCCCCGTCTTGTAATTCGTCTGCTCAAGAGGTGTAGGAAGAGAGCTTGCCAGTGAAGACTGAAGCAGAAAGGCTGTTGAGTGCCTCAGCTCTCTCATCTGTTGTTACTAGTTTGCCAGTTGTGTTCAATGGGGGGTACACCTTCTTTGACTTTTCTGGCTCACATAACTGCGGAAGATGTTCTTGTTCTTTGCATCCCTTGTCAAATTCACCTCCATCCATACCTTGGTCTTCCTGATCCCATCTCTATACAATCAGGCGGCATTCCTATACTCTTCCCAGGATACTTGTCCCTGCTTCCACTGCCTGTGCATTTCCTTATTGCCCACCAGTTTGACCGGCAGGTCTTGACTCAGGCATGCTGGTCTTTTGCCTTCTTTGACTGATTCCTTACACCTGGGGATCAAGAGCTCTTGTGCTTTATGGAAAGTGTCCTTAAAGATATGCCAGCTTTGTTCTTCCTTCTCCCTGAGGGTGGTTTCCCAGGGCATCCCATTGGCTTACTGCGTGAAGAGGTGGAATTCGGCTTTCCTAAAATTCAGGGTGTTGACTTTACTCTTTGCCTGTCCCATATCCCTCAGGACTGCAAACTCCACCAGTGCATGACCACTGCAGACCAGGCTGTCTCCAGTCCTGATGTCACTGTTCAGCTCACGTGCATTGGAGATCATCAGGTCCCATATCACATCCTCCTGGCAGGGCTGTCTGTTACCTGGCTTAAGAAGTTATCCTCAATGCACTCCAGGAATCTCTTGGATTTCCTACAGCTCACCATGCTACTTTTCCAGCAGATGTCAGGGTGGTTGAAGTTCCCCAGGAGGATAAGAGCCTGCAAGCATGGTGCCTCCAGTAGCTGGAATAGGAAGGCTTGACTGGGTAGCCTTTAGCAGACATGGACCACAAGGTTCCCTTTGTTGCCTCGGTCTCTGAGTCTCACCCATAAGCTTTCAACCTGCTTATGGCTATTCTTCAGCAACAGCTCTCCACAATCCATCCATTTATTGATGTAGAGGGCAATGCTTCATCTTCTTTCTCACCTGCTCCTTCCAAACACCCTGTAGCCATTGAAAGACACAGTCTAATCATGAGATTCCTCCCACTAAGTTTCATTAATGGCCCACTAGGTTGTAGCTTTCTAGCAACACGGTGGATTCCAACTCCTGTTTATTGCCTATGCTGCGTGCATTGGTGTAGAGACCCTTCAGCTGGGCTGTCAGCCATGCCACCTTCTTAGAGGAGCACTCCTTAATTCCTGGTGTGTCCCTGATGGCTCTTACTACCTTAGGAGATGTTGGCCCATCTCCATATGACTTTAAGTGTGCTCTGGTGTACCCAGCACATCTCTAGGCTGACAACCCTCACTAGCACCCTGTCCCTCTAACCTTGGTGTATCATCCCACAGCTTGTCACAGGCAAGCCTGACATTATCTCCCTCCTCCATCAAGTGTATTTCAATGTATGTAACAAATGATTTCACTTTACTAATAGTACGTCCATTACTATTTGTAAACTTCAGGACTTCATCAAACAGGCTTGAAAAAGGGTACATAAGTATAGGATACAGAATAGAAGCCTCTCAGAAGAGCCTCTCAGTATTTTACCCTGAGACTTCAAAAGATGCAATTTACCTCTCATCTGTCACATACTTGTTCTGCAATCTTAGGTGATCACGTTGTCATTGCCTGAGTTTCTTATTCATATGGTCTAGAATAACAGACTAGAATAATAGAATGGTATTTTATTATTGTGTTCTGTTAAGTAATAGAAAAGACTATATTCCTTCTCTGCATCTTGGATGAAGCAGTAATGAATGCCATAAAGACTGCTAGTGTTGCTGTCACTGTAATGATTCAACGACTTACAGATGAGTGAGTCTTAATAAAATAAAAAATATTTTACTAGCCTGTCTGGCTGTATTTGGAAAAAAAATAAATCATTCTTTCAGCCATAGAGACCCTTTTTGGACCTGAAACATAAAAAGTGGGTGTTAAACCAAATTTGAGGACAATTTCTCTAATTTTAATTAGATAGCTATCAATTATGTGAACTCTGTAAATAAAAATATATATATACATATAATTGTCACAGGTGAAATAAACTGATATGAAAAGGATGTTGAACAGGAAAAAAAAAAAGATATATTTAGCTCTCAAAGGAGAGAGTTAGGTAATTTATAATCTGCAGATATACAGAGGTTAGAAGGAAAGGCAAAGAGATTATAAAGTTCAATAAAACCAGAAACTCATCTGAGTCCATTGTTTTTGACTTCCAGCTGCCTTTTGAAGTTCTGCTCCAGGTTTATCTTTAAAAGGTGTTTTGTTCATTTCCCTTGATAATCAGGAGTGAAAGATAAGAGATGGAATGACTGTTTTGGAAAAAAATGTGTCTCCTTTGACAGTTGGGTATAGCCCTTCACCTATTACCTGAGCAAACTCATTCCAGTGCAAAGCGGTTGCTGATTTCCACCCATGTGTTTATCAGAACAGTGTACAAAACAGTATGTGAAACATTTTACCTTATGGGAAAAAAACTCATGTCGAATTCAGTGATCTGTTTCTCCAGAGGAGTGTTCTTGTTGGGAAGAATTCCTCTTCACATTATTGAGGTGGGTATTACAAGTGTTCTTCAGCACATTGACTTTTTTTTTTCCCAAAATAATGTTTTCTAAGTATTTGTTTTGTCATTGTTCTACATAGATGACATCTGGATGGGAAAAACAAGCACTTCCTTATTGACTTTTACCACAAATTCAGTGTCTTCAGACTATCCCTATAAGTTTCCTATATTATTACCATTTTCTCATATGCTATGGTCAACATCAAAAAACAAAACCATTAAACTACATCATACAGAAAACCAGTAAACCAACACATACATCGCTGTATAACCAGCAACCACGAAAGACATGTCAAAAAAGTTGTACTATATAACCATGTTCTTAAGTATAATCAGATTTCTCAGACAGTAGTTCTGAAATCCACAAGTTTATCTGACTTTTCCATCTAAACTTGCTAGTCCAATGGCTCTATCGTGTTGGACTAATCTCTCTTATCTTGAAGACTGAAACAGTAACAGAGGTTGTATAAAGCATAGAACTATACAGTTATTGCAGGAAACATTCAGAACAATCTGGATACAAGCATGGAGCCCAGGGTCAGAATACACATTTCATTTATCTGATCAATGTCTGCCTCTATGTTCTTATACAGCAATGCCAGAACACATATAAAGAATGTTTACCAAGTGTGAAGAGTTCTCTGAGTGTCAGGATGATTACAGTGCTGGTACAGTTTTACAGTACACAGAAGCATTCTTAAGAGAAAATTTCATTACCTCCAAAATTGACCCATGCCTATCAGGAATTTATCATGTTCACACATGATTCTTTATTGTAAGAGTGAAGTGCTACTTAAGAGCAGATGTCTCTTTTCAAAACTAGTCAAGACACACCCTTTTCATGATTGAGATATGCAAAAAAGATGGATATTTATGATATGAATTTCAGGTCTTTATAGTTAATCCTGGTGTAAAACTGATTTTGAAAGTATGTCAGTTGCAACCTGCTGTGGACTATTTCAAAGCAAGGACCATTTGGCAAAAAGTAGAATGTGATCTTCTAATTAGCTCTTATCCTGCATATATCACACAACTGATAGTTTCATACTGCCTAGACAGTATCAAGTATTATAATGCCTAAATTGAATACCTGATGCACGGTACTTCATCTTGTTTCAATGCACTGTAGATGATATAACATTAGGTAGAAAAGGCTACAGATTATTACATAGTATACACATACGTGGTGTATTCTGAAGAGGTTTCTCATCATGGGTTAATATTTAAAACAAGTTATGGACAAGTTATAAAGGGAGGTCTATCATTCTAACTCATTAATGGTGAAGAAATTATTATCATTTTCTCTAACCATAGCAAACTAGTATAACAAATTATATTACCAGTCCCATAACTTCAGGTCATACTGACCCAACAAATTGCAGTCACCTCATAAAGGGACTTTGACTTTACTGTATAAAATAAGAACAGTACAAAGAGCAATAGTAGGACTTTTTTATATGTTAAAATAATTAGAAAGGAATTAAACACAAGGTGAAACTTCAAATCCTTTTAAGAAATATTTATAGTAAAAATTTTCAAATGCATTGCAAATATACTGTATTGTCATTCAAGATTTTTTTTTTTAATGCCAAATAGATACGGTATTTGTGGATAATGAAGTGCATTTTTCAGTACTTAAACTTTTATTCCAATAAATGTGAGCTACACAATCATATGCTTTAACAAACTTTCTTAAAATGTGATCCTCTCTCACATTTCAGCTGTAAGCTTCCATGAGAAATGGTTGTTTCTGTTTCTTCCTGTCTGTTAAGAAAGAATGGAATCCTTCTGCTGTCATCTAATTAGCAGGAAGGAGACTATCCATGCTGCAGGCACAGGCACTAACACAAGTTTGAGGAGCCACTGTGTAGACATCAATGAACATTTTATTAAATTACACAGTTTTCTAAGCAGGCACGGTCTCTCAGTGTCCCAATTCTCTATGCTTTAGTGAACTGCCTCTGTTCTCTGAAGCTGTAAGGTTTCAGCCTGAGCTGAAGATATAAACTCCTGATGAGATTAGGGTGAGTTTTTAGATACTTGGCACACTTCTGTGCTTATTCTGTTTCTCTAATAAGACTTAGAATTTGCTGGCAGGTTAAAGCATTGGATAGAAAAGACTAGGAGTTCTAAAATTCCACCTGCCCTGGAGGAAAATAATGTCTTTTTTTGAAACCATTCGGCATTATTTGTTACAATTCATCTTGTTCAGGAAAACCCTTCAGTACAGGGAGAAAGAATATTAGGTCCCCAGGTCTAGATATTCAATGATCTCTCAGTTGTGGCTCTTGGCAAGATCCAGACAGAATTTTTTGATCTTTTCATTTGCAGAAAAGTCATGGTCTGTCAGAGATGGACTGAAATTAAAAAGAAAATAAGGTGTTAACAAAATTTCTTTAGTATATGCCCTTGTGTCTAAATTGCAATGTTAAAGTGATATAAATAGATTTACTTTCTCTGATAAATCACTGTTTTCCTCCTACTGCACACTTCTTCAGAGAAGAGAACAACATTCTGGAACTTGTTGTTTGCTGTTTCCCATCAGAATGGATCTCCGTCCTCCTCTCCACCATCACTCTGTTCTCCCCTTCCCCTAGCATGTATGACAAATATCAGAACAAGTGTGGGGTTTGATTTTTTTTGTCGTTGGTTGGTTGTTGCATTCTGTTTTGTCTTCTGGTTTTGTTCGTTTGTTTGTTTTTAAGTATGTGAGGAGGTTTATTATTATTATTATTATTATTATTATTATTATTATTATTATTATTATTAAATAAACCAAGAAAGGAAAAATGAAGTATAACTAAATACTAAAAGCTATAAGTATTTTTGTGGAGTTTTTTTGTTTATTTCACTGTTTGTTTTTTGGTTTGGTTTGGTTTGGTTTTGGTAGATAAAATAGAAGATTACTTTCTTTATGTAAGAAAAGAGTCTGCTAAGTCTGGCGGTTTTAAATGGCAGCTTGACCATGAGCTAAACACAAAGAAGGTAATCATTTAAGAAAGAGTACATGGGATGAATTCAGGGTGGAGTAGGAAAGCACTAAATTCACTCTTTGTCAGGGAGAATAAAACAGATGATTGATGTGATCAACACAACTCCAGAATTTCATGGAAGGAGACTCAGAGGAATGTCACAGACCTTATCTCAATGGGAGGGAACATTGTGCCTAGGACTGTATCATTTGATGGGTAAGATCATGCCATACTGGCTGGCAAGGAAGAGAATTTTGGTTGCTTTCAAGCCACAGAAGTAAATCTACAGCTGCTCTTGAAATGAAATCAGATAAATGAAAAAGGTTGGGGTTCAGCTACAATGAATAATACATATTCGTGTATAGGAGAACAGGATGGCCACTGGTAACAATGTCATCAGAGGCAAGAAGACATAATGACAAGAAATAATTACATGGAAAAAAGATGGGACAGAGTTCTACAGGATGAAGCTTGAAAAGATCATGAGAAATCCTCTGGTCACATCAGTTGCAGGCAGCCCATTTCTGAAGGCAGTTTGCTCAGGCTGTTCTTCCAGAATTCAGTCACATCTCATTTCAGCTGCCGACCACCCCCATAAATATATAGGAAGGTCCACATTTTTGTTTATATTGAGATGATAAAGATTCAAATAACTTTTGCACGTCCACAAGTCACTTACGACTTTGTCACTGTTCCATGCATAATTTGTGTCCCAAAGTTTTAGGGACAAAAGTAAATTTAAATGTCTAAGTAGAGAATTACCATACACTCAATGTCTGGCTGTGACAAAAAGTGAATTCACCACATATAGAGAACTAAGAATTACTGTTAGGTGTTCAAGTAATCTAATTAATACAAAAAAGCCTCATTAATAAACAGTCCAAATTATTATGCAAGATAATTTATTATGTTTTGCATTTTCTCAAGGGTTCTGCTCACCCTTTCAATGTCCCACTGTGTCTTAAGACTGAAGGTTTCTGTCTTCTTTAAAAGGAACAAGGCAGCATTGCAGTGAGACATCTGGAGATCCTTAGAGGATGGAGGACAATGTTCCCTACAGCAGAGAAACTGGGAGAAGTGAGGTGTTAATGCTTTCTTCCTCCCAGTTTAACAACCCGTTAGGGTTATTTTATCCATTTTTTGGATATCACGTTTACTGAACTATCAGTGAAAAGCAGACTGAATCTATAACCTTCCACTTTGAAATCAGTATAGTGCATGTGAGGTTATTTTTTAATTACAATTAGAATTTTTACTAGATAAATGTGCTTAAATATAAGACATAAGGTATGCTTGTATGTAATCTCCTTGTTGCCTAAAATATTACTTAGCTCTTGTAGCAAAAGTTATGAGGCTCAGTATTTCCTTTTCTTTTGTTTCCTCTGCCTGTTTTTCAGTCTTTTTCCTCGTGAACTATAAAAATGATATGAAAAACTCAATTTGAGTTAAGTAGTTTTGACAATTGGGAAATATAGTTACTATTACTAATTAAAATACTTAATTTCTGAGGTGTTAGTTGCTTTTTTTAGTTAAATATCAAACTATGCATGCTCAAATCAAATTCTTAAGTGGATCAAGGATTGCAGGACTTCATAAAGAGGCTTGAGTTCTAAAATTCAAAGTTATAGCTGACTACTTTGCAAATTCATGTTATAATTTATTAACTCAAAGTGTGGTCACTGTGGTAAGTGTTCCACTGGAGGCTATAAAATAAGCAGCTTATTGACAATTTACCAATTGTCTCCTTCATTCAGAATTAGACAATTATATTTTCAACAGCTTTAGGCAACTTCATTGGTATATAATAGGTAAATCAAGGAACATAAATCTGTAATACAAGGAATGATGAGATTAGAACCCATTAAGAATTGATCATTTCAAAAGAGTTCATTTGTTTGCTTTAAGAACTCTTGAAAACCTTTACAAAAAGGGTTACCTTCTTTTTCCTTTATGGGATAACTTACACCTATAAATTATAACTACAGAGAGCAATATTTTGATGTGTTTTGAATAAGAGTCTCTTGCAAAGGTGTCTGTTTAAAGTACTTGATTCATCATAATGCTCTAGAGCATCAGAGCTTTCTCCCTATTTTTGATAAAGAGATGACAAATAAGTTAAAACAACTAAATTAGCTGAGTTGGAGATTCTTCTGAGGCTCATTGAAAAAGTTGCTTTTTCTGCCCTTAGCTGTCTTGGTAATTCCATTTTTAGTAGCTTGTTAAATAGTTCCTATTATTTCAAAGAGATTTGAATTTCATTTATGATATCATAAGCCAGAAGTTAGAGTTTTTTTGAAATAGAGAGGCACATTACCAAGTTATCTACTCAAGGAGGAAACAAAATGGTAGCAGCTGAGTCTCATGGCTGATGACTGTAGCCACTTCGAAAGAGGGTCTACAGTCTGTGGTGGTAGCTCTGTACTGGTGGCTATAGGGGGACCAAAGACTTGGAGAAATGGGGCAGAAAATAAGAAAAGTTTCTCATGGTAGCTGTATGTAAGAATAGCTCTATTGGTGTCACCTCTGCAGAGCAAAACCAAAACAAGAACAAAGTATACTCCAGTGTCTTCTATTGTAATAAAATGAAATATTTGTCTCCTCATAAAATTTCAACTTAGTTTAACTGAATTTGTTATTAAACATCTTTGGTTCCAAACATATATTTCTTTTTTACAAACATAGCAAAAAAGGACTGAAAGATGGGATTAGAGATGTGAATAGATAATGGCTTCCAACTGAAATGGAAATGGTGAAAAGAGAAATAGCATTGCATAACTTTCTTTAAACAAGCTTTCTGAAATGTTGCACAGTTAAAATTTAGTTCAAGTTTGACAAACGTTAAATACAGAAAAATATCATAATGGCAGCTATCCCAAGTAAAACTTTTTACTGTTGAAATTCACCTTCACAGGAGAAAGAAGTTTACTACATTTCTTGATTTAAAAAAATAGATAAGCTTTTGATCCATATTACAGTTTTTACTTTAAATTTAATTCTGTTTATTTCCAAAAGCAGCTATACATTTAGGCAAAAGGATAGTCAAAAAGAGGAAATAGTTTATTAAAGAAATAACATATCAGCTGTAAAAGATAAACCTTCTGTAGCAACCAGTAAATAGAAGTGTAATTGAGAAATGCATCAGTTAAAGGTATTCATGGCCCATCTTATTTGTCCATTAAATCTCATGAGCTGCAAATGCTATTAATTATATTTTAGTATTATTAAGGGACTTATATAACTTAGCAAGGAAAAATATAATATTTTCCAAATTTTGCGAAAATTTCATTTGAAATCACATTAATACAGTTGGAATCACATTAAAACTTTTGCTTCTAAGTACTATAAGTGATTAAATTGTAGAAAATAAGAACTGTCTATTTGTTTTCAATAGTTAGCTGAAAGCTAGTGGCGAAATTATTAATAATTTCAGTGATGATTGATCCATCTCCTCCACGCTAGAGATTGTTCCGAGATAACTCATTAAAAATAATTCCAAAACAAAAACCTGTATAAACAAGAGTGGAGTTGGTCACAATGTTCCTCTGTAGTAAGTTTAAGGTCGTTTAGAAGGATATTACACAGAAATATGGAAACTTACACATATTTGATAGCTTTTATGAAGTCTTTTTTTTTTTTTTTAATTTTTTTTCTTTGTTCCTTTTCTATTGTGGGAAAAAGTTGAGAAGTGATCTTCTGGAAAAAGAGGTAGAGATTTGGGAAGAAAAGCTGGTGAAATAGTTTAATTTAAAATTATTTAAAGCTATTTAAAATTATTTCAGTTCTTAAAAAAATATGTACTTGAACCCAGAAAACTATTACAATTCTGCTGTGTTCTCAGACTCTTTTCTGAGACAAGATATTCTCCAAAATTTAGACATTTTTGCAATTAATTTTCCAGATAATTAAAAAAACAGCAACAACAAAATAACAAAAAAAACCCACAACAACAAAAAATATGATAAATTTATCTCCATTTGCTGTTCCAACTCTGGCAGGGTAGCACAGAATCCAAATAAACAATGTATCATGCAACTTGCACTTCTATCTATTTTCTGTAGTTATGCATTAAAAGGTTTCCTTCGTCCAATTATCTTCAAAAATTTCTTTAATTCCAGTGCTTTTTATTTAGTTGCTATTAGTTCAGTCTGGTTTTGTGTTTTGTTTTTTGGTTTTTTTTTCTTGTTTGCTGGCTTATTTTTAAAGCAGGAAGCTGAACTCCAACAGGAATCTCAAAGGAGGGAAAGGACCTTGCTGGTACTTACATCCATTAAGCAGCCAGGCTTGCTAAGTCCATGTGCATTAGCTACTTTTGTAACTTTAACAAATTTCATCTGAGTTTTCATTCTGCTGACCTAATTTAACAAGAAGGAAATTCAATAACATCCTCTAATACTGAAGCATTATTTCCCAAGAGGAATTTAACAGCACTTCTACATCAAATAATAATGTGTGTATAATGGAATATATATACTGATGGCAACCAGAAAGTGAAAAAAAAAAAAAAAAAAAAAGAAGAAAAAAACCATCTTTTTCTAGAAAAACTAATAGCTTTCTAATTTTTAAGGAAACCAATAATATCCTGAAGAGCTAATTTCAAGTTTGAAATTCTTATGGTCTTTCAGAAGAAACATGCTATGTATCTGATAATAAATCATAGTCCTCCTCTCTCACTCAGTATATTTTTGTTTTGAAAGAACATGAATATGAGTCGTGATCAATAATTTCCAAAGTGGAGGACCACATCTCCAGTTTACACATGCTGATATAATTCAACATGTGTTATTAGTAGTTTATATTAGAACAGATTGTTCTGGGTAGCATTCAAAATTCACAAATCAAGTAAATATCAAAGTTTTAGGAAAAAGGAAGGGGTAAGTGAAACTGTACAAAACCCAGTGTTTATTTAGACAAATGGGAATTAACGCCTGTGAGTTACTGTGAACAGTCTTCAGGTTAAAGTCCTTGAAAGCAGTGGCTTTGGGTCCTTTAATCTGCCAAATCCTGGAGAGGGGAAAACCTACTGCCAAAAGAATTGAAGTCTGAAGATAAAAGTTGATGTCTGAACTGAATCTGCTTAGTTATTAACACACACACACATGTACACACACAGTGTCTTTCAACTGTAAGAAATCACTACATTTCAGAGGCTTTCCACTTTATTGCAATCTCTTTTAATGAACACAGGCTTACTGGAAATACCTTAAGTAACACATAAAACTGAAAGGTAGAGGAATTTCTGAAAGTTTTACATAGCTTTACTTTGAAAAAAAAAATATATTTAAGATGATACTGAGCTACAGTATAATGTTATTGAAAGCTGTGGACACATGGCACTGCTGCGTGCAATATTATTTATCTATCAAAATAAGAAAAGAGGAGTAAAAAATAACCTTTTCACTACTTCAGTTTTGGACCATATTGAAAGAGTATACAAGGAACTGTGACCTCTATCCACGCATGTTTAAAAAAAAAAAAAAAAATCATTTTCATGATTTACTGATGGAAAACTTTATCAAATTATCTCCTTAGCAAAAAGTGTTACTCTTTATATGCTGGGATGGAAGTAGAGTGAAGAGATCCTGGTTAAAATTGTCTGGCATATGGTCCTGTCAAAAGAAGGAAAAAACAAAAGAAAATAAAGTAAAAAAAAGTGGAGACAAAACAAAGATGAGTCAGGAGAGGCTTACCTCTCTCTCTGCAATATCACTTCCCACAATGAGGTTAATTTCAATACCTTCTAAAATTAAAGTTATTCAGGATATCTGTGAAACAGGCCCTCATATTTAAAATACTTCATACATGTAAGGCTAACTTTGCATCACTGCATACTGCAAGATCACCTTAAGAACTTTTACTATTTAAAAGTTTGCTTCTTGTCATGTCTTATTTCTTCTGACGCATATGATGTTCTCCTTTACCATTTGAAGCACCCTGGAGAACTAGTATTTTACCATTTCCTCATTTCTAAAACAACTGTGTTGGCTTTTCAGTCCTCTTGACAGTAAGATTCATAAAGAATTGGAATTCTTGTAAATCAAGTCAGGTGGAAAACATTTGAAGCAAGGCAGCAGTATTTAATGTGTAAGTTTCAGCAACATTAATCCCCCAGTCTATATCAAGAACACTTTTAGAAGTTTCTAAATTGAAAGGTTTTAATGGGGGTATAGTTGATCATCTCAGGGCACTCTTACACTTTCTTAGGAAGTGTTTGAACAGTAGCTACCTAACATACTCACAATGTTCTCCCTATCCGGATAATATTTATGTTCCTAACCAGGTTGCTTTCTAAGTCATAATATTTTTTCATGTGCAGGGTACAATAGCAGGAATATTGGACTCTAGGGAATTAACATATTTCAACTTACCTGTCTCTTCTCTGTTTACTTTCAGGATTTGGTTACTATGTACAGTTCAGAGATGAGTTGCTGGAAACTGCTTGGCTGCATCAGCAACTAGAGACATAAAAAGCAAGTCAAGAAAAACAAAACTCTAGACTCCATAGCTGAGCAGCTTGAAGAGTGTCTGCAGTGGATAACTATGACAATACAGCAAGTCCTGTTACTTCTGCTGCTCTGGATATGGCTACCACATCCCTGCCATACAGAAATGTTGTTCAGAAGGACTCCTGATCTCAGATCCAAAAGCTTTGGGGGACGTGCATCAGGGAGTGATGGAAAAGCAATTCACCGTCAGAAGCGAGGCTGGATGTGGAACCAGTTTTTCCTTTTAGAAGAATACACAGGATCTGATTATCAGTATGTAGGCAAGGTAGGTATTTCATTAAGATTTCAGAATAATTGTCAAGTTTACTTATCTTTCTACAGAGTTCTAGTTCCCTTGTTTAATTCCAATGTGTAAGAAGCATCTTTCCAGGCAATATGTATATTGTTTGTCTGCTAAAATCATTAAATATTGCTAGTTAGATCTTCAGAAATATTTGAAAGAAACAAATGAAGAAACGTTTGACAAATTTGTTTGCTTTAGAATATTGTTCCTAAATCATAGAATCACAGTATTGTTAAGGTTGGAAAAGAACTTTAAGACCATAAAGTCCAACCATTAACCTAGCACTGCCAACTCTACCATCAAATCATGACCCTAACAGCCATGTCTACATGCCTTTTAAACACCTCCAGGGATGGTGAATCCACCACTTACCAGCGCAGCCTGTTCCAGTGCCTGACAACTCTCCCTGTGGAGAAGTTTTTCCTGTTATGCAATCTAAACCTCCCCTGGTTAAACATGAGGTTCTTTCCACTCATCCTATCACTTCTTAACGTGGGAAAGGATACCAACACCCTTGATGCTACAACCTCCTTCCACGTAGTTGTAGAGGGCAATAAGGTCTCTCCTCAACCTCCTTTTCTCCAGGATGCTGTTGGCCTTTTTGGCTACCTGGGCACACTGCTAACTCATGTTCAGCCAGCTGTCAAGCAACATCCTCAGGTCCTTTTCCACCAGGGAGTTTTCTAGCCACTCTTCCCCGAGCCTGTGGTGTTGCCTGGGGTTGTTGTGACCCAGGTGCAGGACCCAACATTTGGCCTTCTTGAACCTCATACAGTTGTCCTAGACAGTTCAGATCCATCTGTAGAGCCTTCCTACCTTCAAACAGATGAAGGAATTAATGACAATTTCCTTGAAGTGGAAGTTACTGTCATCAGTAATAGGTACCAGTTAGTACCAATGGTTTATAAACACAGAAATTTAATTTTCTATAATCCAGATTTTCATTTTTACATGGTTTTGAACTTGTGAAATACTACAAAGAAATACTGGCTTGTTGAAAATCTCAGACTCAAAGAATAGCTGAAGTTGTAAGGTACTTCTGAAGATCATCCAGTCCAACCTCTCAGCTTAAAGCAAGGTCATCTAGAGCTTGCTCAGGACCATTTTCAGTCAGATTTTTAATATCTCCAAAGGTGGAGACTCCACAATCTCTCTGGGCAACCTATTCAAGTGTTTGGCCACCTGGTCACTAAAATTTCCTCTATTTAAAGGGAATTTCCTGTATCTCAGTTTGTGACTATTGCCTCTTGTATCACTGGGCACCACTGAAAAAGAGACTGGGTCTGCCTCCCTCAGTCCTCCCCATCAGGTATTTATATACATTAATAAGGTCCCTGTTGAGCCTTCTCCAGGCTGAGTAGTTCCAGCTTCCTCAGTCTATCCTAATATAAAAAATGCTCCAGTTCCTTGATCATCTTAGTGCCCTTTAGCTGGACTCTCCAGTAGCTCCATCTCTCTCTACTGGAAACCCCAGAACTGGACACAATACTCACCAGGGCAGAGCAGAGGAGAAGAATCATCTCTCTTGATATAATTCTGATGCTTTTCCTAGTGGATCCCAGGGTGCTGTTGACCTTCTTTGCTGCAAAGGTATGTTGCTGGTTCATGGCTAGCTTGCTGTCCCCAAGGCCTCTTCTGCTAAACTACTTTCCAGCCAGTTGGTCCCCAACATGTACTGATGCATGCAATTATTATATTAGTAAACATTTCTTGAAAGGATTAAGAACATTGAGGGGCAACTTGAGAAAGTGAATGACTACCTTTTCTGCACTTTTTGGTGCTTTGAGTCTGTAATTTTGGTGCTAGCATTTGAATGATTCAGATTTTTCCCAAGCATGCTGAGAGCTTTGTAAATAATACTTATATTTATTTTATAAACTTCTAATGTGTAAAGTCATACCTCTCAAGTCTTCCAAAGTATCTAGGTCAGTTTCTCAGTCCAAGCCAGACTGATGGCTTATGAAAATTGACCTTTCACACAAAATAAGAAGTGTCTCTGTATCAAAGCACGATGCTAATGTGTCTGGAAGTGTATTGCTCTCAGAAGCTCCAGGAAATAAAGAGTTTTGTAGGGGACCCTGAATTTCAAATTATTTAGGCTCCTTCAAAAACCTGCTGATCACTTATTTTATTGTATTATTTTTGAATATTTATGGTCCCAAATAACCAAGTGTGAGTGGTGTTAATAAATGTTTTCCAGTCATGATGAGTGAAGGAAGACTCTTTAGAGGGAAAAGGGTTAACATTTTTATAGGTTAACTCATCTACATTAGACAAAGGGAGAGAGATGTTGATAAACACAGAACTACCTTGACTGAGGGAAAATAAGTGTTTGCAAATGGGAAGTGACAAGTGAAGATAAGTAAAAGGGCAAATAAAGATTGCAGAACTGAGAAGAAACTTGAGGAGGCTTTAAGACTGCACTTGCACCCTTTTTTGTCCTGGTTTGAGCAAAAAAGTTGCTAATTTGTACAAACAAATTTAAAATTGACCTGGGTCTATAAAGTTGCCTTATAGTAATTTTCTGAAAAGTTTGGGAAAAGTGTAGGAAACTTCTGAAAAATGAAGAATATCGTAATGCTGTATTTCTACAGGGAAAGTTTTACACAAAAGAAGCAAAAGGAAACCCGTTATATGTGGACCTAAAATTTATTGTTACTCTAATTAACATTTTAACAGTCAGTCCATATTCTCAAATTATTAGAGAAAGAAAAAATAATGATTAAATCTGTAGTACTTAAACTTCATAGTAGCTATCTCTTTTTCCTGGTGTTGCACTCACCTTTACAAAGATCATCTGGGTTTTACAGTCAAAATATTTCTGAATGTTTCCTTTTATCTGATTTTATCCAAAGACAAAATGGTTTGGATAGGTGGGTAATATAAAATGCCACCTTCCTGCTAATTCATCTGCAATATGTTTGAAGATGGTGTTTGAAAATCATGTGAGATAGTAAGAAAATGAGTTAGAATTCAATGAGTTGTGGTCAATGACCAAGAGAAAATGTTTGTCATGGAGTGGTTTCAGTCAAAAAGAAATACTAAGTGCAATTTTTAAAACTGAAAGTAATAGTTAGATGACAAACATACCAGTGAAAGGATCAGTAGAATGTCCAAAACTACCAAAACTTCCAAAACTCAAAAAGATTAAACTGGATTTGTGATTTACAGCTGCTTGTTTTCTAAGCTCATGATTGGTATATCTTGTTTCTTATTCTGCATCTATATATCTGTCAAAGGAGCTTGAGAACTGTTGAATATCACATTACTCTTGAAATCAGTGTCTAAAATTTGCAATGCGATTTAGGCATTCATTTATTCACTGTTTAAGTCAGGTTGGGAAGGTTCTACTAGAATAATATGATGGAAATATGGTTAAATGAATGAATAAGATACTTAGTGCAGAGATGAGAAACAACACATTCAGATGCAGACAGAGGCACACAGACACAGAGTACTTCTTAGCAATGAGAGCAGAGCTAGGCAGAGCTGAGTGGAGCTGAGCCAGGCTGAGCTGACTTTTACTAACAGTTCTCAGTTTGTAGGTTTACAGATATGGGCCTGGACCAAGAGGTTGGATGGGATGTTTTTCCAAAAAATGTTATTCCATACACACCATACTCACGTTGTGACTGTTTTCAGTCACATTCCCATGCATATCTTCTGGATAGTGTTCGACCCACTCATTCACATGCCCAGGCCCAACATTCACGCATCATACATACAGGGGCACTTTTCTGGTCCAAGATATCATTCTCACTGGCCTGGGCTATCACTCCTTACACTCATAAAAACACCCCATACTTCTGTATAACCTGTCCAAGGCCCTTTTGCTGGAACCATACATCCTGCCATACCCACACTTCATCCAGTAACAACTGAAGAGTTCCTTGTTTAAGTCAGCTGTGCTTGTGAAATGGTGGGGAAGTACATATTGACTGATTATGGATTCTTCGGGTCAGTATTTATTGTTATTATAAGAAAGGGATGGCCATTCTTTCCTTCATGCAATACACAGCATCCTGAGAGTAGAAATCAAAACTATATATGTGAATCTTGAATACGCAGAACCTCAAATAATAATTACAATGGTGATTTCTAGTAAAGGTTGAAGACCTAAAAGAGCAGTGTAGGAAACCAGACCTATATATGTATTACACAATTTATCTTTGAGCTATCTTTGCAAAAATAGACTAGAAGACAGTAGTTCTGAAAAAAGATACATTTCCCAGTTTCACAGAAGCAATGCACGGATGTTCAAAAAGAAGCTTAAACATAATATTAGAAAAGCCATTTTATTCATATTTGGGGTTAGAGTTATAGTTATTACTTTATGTATTTTTCTATACAGAAAGTCTATTGTATGCTCTATTAATCTTCAAAAATATGGAAAACTGATTCACAATTTTTATTTATTTTTGTTAGCATGTCGTTTCAAGGCCCATTTATTATTTTTCAAATAAGGTGTTGCCATTACAAAGTATTATATATTTTCAAACTTGCTCTGAAAAAACTTCATCTTATTTTGAGTACAACTAGAATAAAACACTTTTCTTTTGTCACCTAAAGGAAGCACTAGTATGCACCAAGAGTGTCTTAATGTGTAGTAATTAAAAATTAAATTTATAAATATACTCTTCATCCACATTGAAGTTTATTTTCCTTCCTTATTATTTCACCAAATCTTTCTATTCTGCATTCTTACAGATACTTTCCCACTTTGCTTTCTGAGGCAGATAGTGACCTTTTCCAGCAATTTTCACCACAATAGTTTGATTATATAAAGGATCAACTGACATGAAGTTCTTAGTTACACTGTATTGGGTTTTAGTATTGCAAAATAAAATTTATCATATTTTCACAGAAATTTATGTATAGTTCTGCATGTATCATATTAGAACTGTTACCATAGAGGTTTATATGGCAAAGTGTTCACCATTGAGTGGGACAAAGAAAAGATGTCAATGAAATGTTGATGTTGTAATGTTAACATGCAAATTTACCAAACTCTTTTAAAAACTTCTGTATTTTGATTCCTGAAGAGTGTTTCTACCATAACTCTTTTGTTTATGAAGACCTTTCATGCCATGACAGGTTAAAGAGTAGGATTTTGAACTGATAGTGCTCATATGCAGGCATAATATTTGATATGAAGATCTTTCTGAGCATAAAATGCCTTCACTTTCAGATGAAGGGAATCAACTCTGTGGCACTGAAGTTCTGTAGAGGTTGAATTTTCAGCTATAACAGATTCTTGTGACAGGCATCGATAAAGAAGAATGAAAAGGGAAGAAAGACATTCTGCAAACTGAACAAATGAATTATGGTCTGCTGTGTCTAGTACTCAGATGCCAAGGTGACAGATAACAGTTTGTCCTTTAACAATTGCCACTTGACTTTTTTTTGGTGTAACTCTGCTCGGATCCAGCTTAGTAGGGAGTTTATGACTATGACTGGTTAGATTCGTCATTTACACTCAATTGAAGTGTGCAGAAGGTTTATATTTTCTGTTTGCAAAAGGCTAATCCTTTGGAAACCTCAGTGTATGTTGGAGTCTCTGACTTCTTGCTTCATTAAACAGCAGCAGAAGGTACTGGTGGCAGAGAGCTGACCTGGCTGAAGAATAAGTTTTTATTCCCTTAAAGAATTAATTATTTGTTAGCTACTGCACTGGATGTATCCCTACAAGACACTGGGTTTTGCTGGATGACACAGGACAGAATTATTAGTAACAGTTGTTAAGGAATGCAAAGGCTTTGTAGTATGCACCAGCCTTTTAGTGAAGACTGACAAAGCCACAGTTGTCGTGCTCCTGAAACCAAAGCCATATGTTTGTTCAAAGTCTGTGGATTCCTAGCCCTGGACAAATGTTTATGGACATGACTTTCTTTAAAGTGTTGTCTGGTAACAATGGAAGAGGGCTCAGTTTGAGTAGGGCATACTGAGGGCATATTCAACCCAAATGCTTAAGGGGATGATCTGCAGAGTCCAAAGTATATGATGGTAATTTTGGTCAGATGTGCCAGGCACTGTAAATTAAAGACCTAAGTGAGCATTCCCAGTTGCCTGTTTGGACTGGCAAATCTTGAAAAGGGTGAACTCTAGCGCTTTACAGTGAAATAGTGCTGGATTACTGTCCTTTAAGACTTTTTCTTAGGGGTACAGGCTACATCCAACAGGGCTAAGGGTAGATATTCCAAGGCAGTTTTGCCCTTCTTGAGTTGTTCAGTGTCAGTATTTCTTCTGTTAAGGAGAAATGTTGCATATGCTGAATGTCTCTCTGTTTAAAATCTGTCCATAAAGTTCAAGCAGGCAGACTGCTTTGGGATTGTACTTTTTCTCTAAAATCATAAATTCAATTGGACTTCAGTGAAAATTAGCACCATTTCACCCTTTCTTTCCCAGACTTTCCTCAAGGTGCCCACCTGTGGCTCAGGAGCTCAGCTGTGCCCTGTGTTGGGGCCGCTGGAGCCGCTGGAACCAGCTGTGTCCGGCACAGAGCAGAACTGGCTGCTCCTCACAGGGGCCAACCTGGCAGCCCCCCATGGCCAACACCTGGTCCCCTGCATCCTATATGATAACATACTCGGTTTGTGTAGAGTAAAACAGATTTTTGTTATTTCCTTTTCCTTGTTTCAATAGATCTGACTATTATAGAATCATATACTATGCTCTTTCTTAATCTGCTGTGAGTGCTTTGCAGATAACGCTTTCAAAACAGTGTGGGTGTTTCTCTTCACGATTTCCTACATCCATCTAATTGCTTTCATGTGTTTAACCCTTATGAAAATACTTTTCAAATCTCCAATTATGCAAATATGAGTAGGGATTGTAACTGAACATTGTTTCCTCTTTTTCTCTCAAGCAACTGGATGCTACATCTAATGTAGTTTTTGCTGCAATAAGGTAGTATGGTAAATGCAAGCCACTGAGACCAAATGAATGATTTAATGAAAACTTGCTAGTTTTGATATGAGTGAAGATTATTATTACAACTTCCCCATTTTAACTTTTTTTACATGTTGATACTTGAGTGCAAACCATTTATCAATATACTCCATTTTTGTTTTCAAATAAGAATAAAAGCCACAATTTAAAGTAGAACCTGGAAATTCAATCTGTAATTTAAGATGTCAGAGAGAAATTTGTGTGTGTATATTGTTTTGATGAGCACACTTTAAGTTGGAACTAAGGCAGACGTTCTTTCCTGAGATGTCTACAACAGTAGAGATGGTAGTTGAAATATAATTAATACACAGAATAAGACTTGGTTCTGATGTGAATTTGATGAGAAGTCATAATGAGACTGAGTGGTCAGTATGGTCCTACTAGTGACTGGGGTTGGTTTCCTGCCACTGTGTTTCTCAGTCTCTGAGGAAACTCTTTTTAAATGTTAATTTTTTTTTTTCCCCCTAATAATCCTAATAGCAGTGACCTGCTATTTTGAATCTAATTTCTAAAAGAGACAATTCTGCTCCGTGCAAGCACAAAGTGCAATAGCGTTGATTAGTTGTCAGGAAGATTTAGAAGGAACATAGTCTAAGTTATGGCATCCTTCCAGCAGGTGTAAAATCACCAGTAAGACACATTTTGCTC
Organism: Patagioenas fasciata; assembly: GCF_037038585.1. Lineage (NCBI taxonomy): Eukaryota > Metazoa > Chordata > Aves > Columbiformes > Columbidae > Patagioenas > Patagioenas fasciata. The sequence goes on from NC_092521.1 coordinate 87,251,807, forward strand.
CCTTCTCAAAGAAGAGTTATAGGTCTCTTCGGGGGTTTCTAAACTCAGAGTTTGTATATGATCATGCTTAGCACTTCAAATGGCATCATGCTTCAAAATAGTATAAGAAACAGAGTAGTTAAGTCTGAATTCTCCGGTTCCTTTCAGTTCAATTTCTCTTTCAATTTTAAAATTGTATCTGCTGGTCACAAAAAGATTCCTAAAAGGAAAGAACTGATAAAACTGAAATGATCTATATTCAAAGCCATAGCTCAGGAAAAGTAGAATCTACTTCATCACAGTACATTCATTCATTCAAGGAACTAACAAACATAATAGAAAAGGGAGCTTTAGAAATGTTTGACCTACACCTTCTTTGAAATTATAAATGTATAAACAACCATAATTTCAACAGCAATTCAAAGGCTCATGCCTTAGGGTTTTGATTTTTTTTTTCTCTCTTGATTTTTTTTTTTTGTTTTAAATCAGATGCTGATGACCTTTTAAAGATCCTACATACACAGATAGCAAGAAAGAGCTGGGGGTAATACTGAGGGAAAATCACTGACTTGCAAGAAAATACCCATGAGGGAGAGAGTTCTAAGAAGTTAAAAGTTTATGTTTACCCTTTTAAAATGTCTTTCTGCTTCAAGCTTTTCCTTATATTTATAAGAGTGTTTTTGTCTTTGATGATAATTAAAAATAAGCTGAACAAAAAAGGCTGTAATGGAAAATTCTTTCAAACCCTCCCTTCTGTTTTGAGGCAGTAAGTAGCTGTACAGTCAATGTATCTGAAGTCCCTGCCAGACAGAATAGGATTTGTTTGCAGAAGTAAACAACCATCACTGTCCAACTCATCAGTGTTACTTCCTTAAACTGAATTAATTCTGTTTCCTGAGTCTTTCAACAGCTATTTACTTCTGAGTATTAAAAGAGGACTGGATGACTGAGGGAAAAAATTGCTTTCTAGTATTTTGGTCTAATTTTAAATGTGCAACTACAGATGAGTTCATACACTGCTTAAGTCTGAGAAGAGAAGCTGTCTTCCAGTTACCTAAAACGCAGGTGCAAAGTACCTTACATGTCTGAACATACCTAACAACTTAGAAAGGCATTAATGAATAATTAGGTGGCTTAGCATGGTATGTCCAAACAGACTGTATGCAAACATCTAGATGGAAAATATGGGCTGAAAGAAGGAACTTCATATTCTGAGTTATTCACAATAATGTACTTTTGAAAACTATGTAGTTGCGAAGATATCTACACTGTAAGCCTCACATGGCTGGGTGTGCAAAATTAGTATGGAAAAAATTCTGAATACCTCTAAGAATGTTTAAAAATTGAAGAAAATCTCAGTGCTCAATTACAGTTCTGTTCAACTATTCTGTTCCCCTTTTCCTAGTTGTAAAAAAGCCTTGCTCCTTCATTTCCTGCATCTGTGTTCTCCAGACCATTTATGCTACCTGGATTTAACATTATTGTTTTACATGCAGTGTAGACCCATATCAAACTAACTTTTACTGGGTTATTATTATATTGGAGAAAAGCGTAGATGCTCTCTCTGCTTCTGACCTTTTACTTTATTCCTTCAGGCTAGCCTTTTCTTTCAACTTGCCTACATATATCTCAAAGCAGTGATGGGAAGACATGAACATTTTAAGTTTCTTCTTCATGTAATGTTGGAGGTAATCACACTGTCCTTCATTGCCAATACTTTGGTGACTTCTTCTGATTTATTTTATTGCCCAAAGAATGGTTGTCCTTTCTTAATAGTTCTCAAGCAAATGACACTTATGAAGACAACGAAGTTGGAAATAGAGAGTTTATGTGCTGACTTGAAATGGTTTAGGTTGAAACTGCAATGACAAAGAAAAACAAAAACAAATCTACTTTGTAGGAGAACTTGGAAGATTGCCATTCTGAGTATTCTGTAAAGTCGCTGCATGATATAGTAAAGATGACCATGCAGAATACTTTGTCCCTTGCTCATCCAAAAATATCTGAGTAAATAAGCAACCTCTCTTTCATCTCATTTAGTTGAGAAACCGGTTTACATTACCAAAATGCTTTTCTTCCTTAGAAGTTTTAATATTTTTTTAAATTATATATAATTTAGAAGTACATATACTACAATATAGTGATTAGGAGAATAAATTCCACTTCATATGCAGAGACATGAAGTAGTAATAAAGATTTTTTTCTTTCTATATTAAGAACTCCTATTCCAATGAGTACTTTTGCATATCCTTTTTTGAAGTATTGCATTTTATGTAAAATATGCATAAATTAAGATTTCTGAGTCTCCATGTTTATGACTGCTAATTCCACTAAAAATGGGATCTCTAGGAAGTAGAAATATTTAACAAATACTATTTTGGAGTGAATATAGTAATTAACATATATTACTACCTATGCTATCATGGTTATAAATTATCTAGCTTAGTACTAAATGATAAAAGTTATATTGATATTTTAAATTTTAACAGTGAGAAAAAATACTAATGCAATTGTGTAAGAGGTGAAGTAAACAGGGAGGAAAAAAAATACAGTTCTATATAAATTTTGTTTGAAAGAACAGGCATTTAAAGAAATATCATGAAACAATCCATTTTATCAAAGGAAACAGAAAAGCTAGACAGGGTAATGCAGTGGCAGTGTTCCAAGCCATGTTACTAAAATTTAGGAAAAAAAAATAATGAAGAGGAGGTACTTGCGAAATGCTAAATTAATGTGACAAATAGAATATATGAGCTCCAGGAGAGGCTACATGAGTATAGACAAATAGCAGATAGATACATCTATGAGGTGACAGAGACAGGAAAGATACATTACTTTTATAAATTGATATTCATTTATTTATTTGCAAAATTTCACAGAACCCTCCACTCCTTTTGTTCTTTAAAAATATTTGTCACTTGTAAGAACTATCGTGCAGGAATATGGCCACATTTTTCACAGTGGTGCTACTGAGGATGCCAGATGTACAGAGGTTTCCTCAGGGGACTTAGAAATATATTTAACAATCAGCAGGATGTCTTAGGTCATTCAAAAAGCATAATGATTCTCCTATATAAATAATACAGTTGGAAGATAAGGATACTGGTAGCTTAATTATCTCTTTAGCTAGGTCAGGTTATGTGACAGACTATTCTCTATGTGTCAGAAGTGGCATATTTTCTAGTAAAAGCCAAATAAAATAAATGGTAAAGCTAGAGGAGTAAGGAATGGTGTGACACTGAAAAGAGCTGCATGAGATTCATCAAGGCTTCTCATTTAAGAATAATGGTAGAGATTTCAGAAATATTGATGTATTTCCTAGGAAGCAGTAACGATGTGCTATAGAAAACAAAGTCATTGAAGGAGAAAGGAAATATTTCAAGCGCTGTGTAAGTCTGTGTACCATAAAAGGGAATTAGGAACTTTTGTAGGAATAGTGTGGAATTATTTTTACTACCAAAAAAAATTAGGAGCTAACAGTGCACAAGGCAAGAACTGAAGCTTCATGAAACTGAGCGTATTCCTGGAAAAAGAGAACGTAAAATCTCTCTGTGATTCTATGGACAAAACAAAAAGAACAGAGGCTTTTGATATAGACGATAAAACAGTAATTTATGCCAAACCAAGGAGATTAAGAATAAATAAACAAACCCACAAAAAACACCAACAACAAAAAATGCCAAACACCAGCAGCGTAACCAATATAGTATAATATTTTATTGGAAATCAGGAAAAGGGAGATTAGGTAAAGAGTGCTTCCGATGTCTTACAAATACCAGCAAATGTCATAGAAGCTTTATGGAAGTATTGAATGACCCTGCCAATTGCTTACCAGAGTTCACAAAAGTTAGATATAATTTTCCATCAGTGATGCAGTACTCAGAACACAGTTTTGAAAACAGCAATTAACATTGCAAGGGAAAGTAATTACTATGGAGTACAGTTCTTAATTTGAAGCAGAGAAGATCAAGACAGGCTTTCTGTCTCCTTTAAAAGTAGCTGAGGAATACGGTTCACTATTCTGATGATGCTGTCTTGTATGTGTATACATATAACATGCAATACTCTATATGACCTGTGCCAAGATTTATGTCCAGATCTGCTTATTTTGTTATCTTGCAGTCTGATAGAGAAGTAAAATATGCTGCTTTGGTAGGCAAAATTTTAACTTACATTTTAATTATAGCTACCTATCCAGTCTTAAAACAAACATGACAGAACTCAGTTAAATTATTTGTAATTCCCTATGTAACTGAGGTGTCCACAAGAGGTCTACAAGGCATCATTGTGGACAAATCCCCCAAGCCCTATCCAGGAACTTAACATGTTGGGATGCCCCACTAAAGTGCCTGTATACTAATGCACATGATATTGGGAACAAACACAATGAATTAGATGTCTGCATGCAGTTGCAGGGCTGTGACCTTGTTGGAATTACAGAGGTGTAGTGAAGCGACTCCAATGTTTGGAGTGTTGCAATGGAGAGATACAGCATCTTTAGAAAGGACAGGAAGGGAAGATGAGAGGGAATTGCCCTAAATGTGAGAGAGCAGCTAGAGTGCATGGGGCTCTGCTTAGGGATGGAAGAGGAGCCAATGGAGAGTTTATGGGTTAAAATTTAAAGAAAGGAAAGGCAAAGGTGACATAACAATAGGTGTCTGCTATAGACCACCTGACCAAGAAGAACAAGTGGATGACACCCTACAGAGACAGATAGAAACAACCTCATGTTCACATGCCCTGATCCTCATGGGGAATTTCAAACACTGGCGAAGCTACACAGCAGAGCATAAGAAACCCAGGAGGTTCCTGGAGTTCATTGGTGATGACTTTTTTCTCCAAGTGACTGAGGAGGAAACAAGGAGAAGTGCTCTGATACACCTCATACTCACCAAAATGGAGGGGCTTTTTGAGGATGTGAAGTTCAAAGATAGTCTTGGATACAATGACCATGAGATGGTGGAGTTCAGGATCCTGAGGAGAGAGAGCAGGGTGAAAAGCAAGCTCACAACCCTGGACTTCAGGAGAGAAGACTTTGATCTTTTCAAACATCTGCTTAAAAGAGTCCCATGAGATAAGGCCCTAGAGGTAAAAGAAGACTACAAAAGCTGGTTAATATTCAAGGATCACCTCCACACCTCAAGAAAGTTCCATCCCAATAAATAAGAACTCAAGCAAAAATGCCAGGAAGTCTGTGTGGATGAAGAAGGAACTCCTAGCCAAGCTCAAAACCAAAAAGAAGCATATAAAGGTTCAAAGCAAGAACAGGTAACCTCAGAGGAATACAGAAATATTATCTAAACATCCAGAGATGAAGTTAGGAAAGCTAAAGCCTTAGTGGAATTTGATCAAGCAAGGGATGTCAAAGACAAAAAGAAGGGCTTCTGTAAGTACATAGGAGACAAAAAAAAGGCTGGGGGAAATGTGGGCCCATTGTTCAGTGAGACAGAGGATCTGGCTACACAGGACATGGAAAATATTAAAATAGTGAATGCCATCTTTTCCTCTGATCTCCTTCTACCACAAGGTGACCCACCTAGTAGGTGAGGGAGTGTGGATGTTGTGTACTTAGAGTTCAGTAAAACCTTTGACACTGTGTCCCATGGCATTCTCCTGGAGAAACTGGCAGCTCATGGCCTGGATGGGTGTACTCTGTAATGGATAAAGACCTGGCTGGAGGGCCGGCCCCCAAAGAGTTGTGGTGAATGGAGCCAAATCCAGTTGGTGGCCAGTCATGAGTGGTGTTCCCCAGGGCTCAGTATTGGGACCATTTGTTTAATCCCTGATTAATCAATGATCTGGATGAGGGGATTGAGTGCACCCTTAGTAAGTTTGCAGATAACAGCAAGTTGGGTGAGAGCGTTGATATACTGGAGAGTAGGAAGGCCATACAGAGGGATCTGGACAGGCTGGATCATTGGGCTGAAGTCAGTTGTATGAGGTTCAACAACGCCAAGTGCCTGGTCCTGCACTCAGGTCTCAACAACCCCATGTAATACTACAGGTTTGGGGAAGAGGGGCTGAGAAGCTGCCTGGCAGAGAGACATCTGGGATGTTGATTGAGAGCCAGCTGAATATGAGCCAGCAGTGTGCTCAGGTGGCCAAAAAGGTCAACAGTATCCTGGCTTATATCAGAAATAGTGTGACCAGCAGGACTAGAGAAGTGATTGTGCCACTGTACTGGGCACTGATGAGGCCCCACCTTGAATCTTGTGTTCAGTTTTGGGCCCCTCATCATAAGAAGGACATTGAAGTACCAGAGAGAGAGGAGAGAGGAGAGAGGAGAGAGGAGAGAGGAGAGAGGAGAGAGGAGAGAGGAGAGAGGAGAGGAGAGGAGAGGAGAGGAGAGGAGAGGAGAGGAGAGGAGAGGAGAGGAGAGGAGAGGAGAGGAGAGGAGAGGAGAGGAGAGGAGAGGAGAATGATGGAGCTGGTGAGGGACCTGGAGCACAAGTCTTATGAGGAGCAGTTGAGGGAACTGAGGTTGTTTAGCCTGGAGAAAAGGAGGCTTAGGGGAGACCTTATTGCTATCTACAACTACCTGAAAGAGGTTCTAGCGTGGAGGGTGTTGGTTTCTTCTCACAAGAAGCAAGTGATAGGACAGGGGGAAATAGCCTCAAGTTGCACCAGGGGAGGTTTAGATTGGATATTAGGAAAGCAATTCTTCTTGGAAAGGGTTGTCAGGCATTGGAACATGCTTCCCAGGGAACTGGTGGAGTCACCATCCCTGGAGGCATTTAAAAGGCATTTAGATGAAGTTCTTAGGGACATTGTTCAGTGCTAGAGTTTGGTTAGGTTATTGTTGGACTTGATGATCCTGAGGGTCTCTTCCAACTGAAATGATTCTAAGATCCTATGATTCAGTCTTTAATAGAAAGACCAGCCTTCAGGAGCCCCAGGTACCAGAGACCAGATAAAAAGACTAAAGAAGGAATATGTATTTTTCATGGAAGAGAATCACACCAGGGAGTACTTGAGAAAATTACGCTTCCATAAGTCCACAGAACCTGATGGGATGCACCCATGAGTGCTGAGGGAGCTGGCAGATTCATTGCAAGGCCAATCTCAATAATCTTTGACTGATCATGGTGACTGAGACAAGTACCTGAAGACTGAAGGAAAGCAACTGTTACCCCCATCTTCAAGAAGGGAGAGAAGAAGGATCTCAGGAACTACAGATGAGTCAGCTTCATCTCCCTGGGAAGGTGATGGAGCAATTAATCCTGGAAACCATTTCCAGGCACATTAAGGACAAGAAAATTATCAAGAGTGGTCAGCATGGCTTCACCAAGGGGAAGTCATACTTGTCCAACTTGATAACCTTCTGTGATGAAGTGGGAGTGGAAGACGAAGAGAATGCAGTGGTTATGTTCTACCTAGACTTCACTAAGTCCTTTGACACTGTCTTCCATAACCTCCTCATAGACAAGTTGTTGATATACAGGCTAGATGAGCTGTGAGGTGGACTGAAAATCATCTTAAAGTCCAGGTCCAGAGAGTGCTGACCAGCAATGCAAAATCTAGCTTGAGGCCGGTAACTAGTAGTATATCACATGGATCGATATCAGCTACAATCTTTTTTAACATCTTCCTTAATGATCTGGATGATGTGGCTGAGTGTACTCTTTGCAAGTTTGTAGATGACATGAAACTGGAAGGAGTGACTGGGTTGTGCTGCCATTCAGAGGGATCTCAACAGTCTGGAGTAATGGTCCGACAGGAATTTCATGAAGTTCAACAAGGTGAAATGTGAAGTCATGCATCTGGGGTGGAACAACCCCAGGCACCAGTATCTACTGGGAGCTGACCAGCTGGAAAACAGCTTGGCAGAAAAGGACCTGGTGGTTCTGCTGGGCATCAGGTTGAACATAAGCCAGCAATGTGCCTTTGCCACAAAAAAGGCTAATGGATGCATCACGCAGTTTTGCCAGCAGGTCAAGGGAGGGGTTCCTTCCCTTCTCTTCAACACTGGTGAGGCCACACCTGGAGTTCTATGTCCAGTTCTGGGCACCCCACTACAAGAAAGACATGGACACACTGGAGAGAGTCCAGTAAAAGACCATAAGGATGATTAAGGGACTGGAGAACCTCATATATGTGAAAAGACTGAGAGAGCTGGAACTCTTTACCCTAGGGGAGAGAAGGCTCAGGGAGGATCTTACTAACATATATAAATACATGAAAGGGAGGCTGCAAAGAGGACAGAGCCAGACTGTTTTCATTGCTGGTCAGTGACAGGATCAGAGGCAATGGGCACAAACTGAAACACAGGAGGTTCTTCTGAACATCAGGAAACACTTTTATCTTGGTGAGGGTGACTGCGCACTAGCACAGGTTGTGCAGAGAGGTTGTGGAGTCTCCATCATTGGAGATACTCAAAAGCTGTATAGACACAGTCCTGGACAACTGGCTGTGGTTGGTCTTCTTTGAGTAGGGTAGGGTGGACGATATGACCTCCAGAAGTCTCTAAAAACCTAAAGCAGTCTGTACTGCACTTGTATATCATGATTTAAACTATAATTTCTTTTCTTAGTAATTGTTATATAGAAGGGATTTTTCTTGAGAATACTGTTCTCCAGAATAAAGAATTTCATAATTTAGTAAAATGAGAGACAAATTTGATGGGCAAATAAAACTGTCAGTTGCATTTAAGGGTTTACATATATTCCTCCTCTCTTCTCTCACAGATCTACCTTTAATACCGCGACTGCCCCAGTAGAGTTATAAGTTATCAATATATTCCCCTGGACTATGCATTTATTACATGAACAACCCCACTGATCTCACTGGGATGTAAAATTAAGCCAGGATTGATCCAAGACAACTCCATACTTCATTATCTGAAATATTATAATATTAGATATTGCATCAGTTGAAGTTCATCAGTAGTTTACTGAGACATATGAAAAACTCTCCCTCTTTCCCTCTCATCCATTCCTCAGGATTAAATTTAACAATAATACTATGTTATCATGGCTATCACTATTTTGGAGATTATTAAAATAACCCCTTAATATTTTTTAATCCTTAATTCCGATAAATAGCCTCCATCTTACCTGACATCTTCCACTTTCTGTGTTGACATTGTCACTCTGTTCTCTGCGACATATTTGATTTTTCCTATAAGTATATTTCTTCCAAAGACACATATACTTTAGAATATTCATGTGGAGAAAATGCACACCTCATAAAGGTAAAAAGTCTTCACAGCTCTTACCAATTTACATGTTACAGTGATTTCATACGGAAACAAAGACAATCTTGTTTAACATGTTTTTAAATTAACAAAAATTAAGGCAAAATTAAATAAGCATCACTATTCTCAAATGCTGTCTGCATTCGTTTAAAAAAAAAAGTGATGCTTTTTTATGCATAGTGAAATTGTACATTAGGATATTAAAAGCTAATGTTGCTTTAATGGTTATTTTGTTAATAACTATGCTACTTTAAGAATATATATATAAGGTATAATAAAAAATTCTGTTAACAGAAAAACAAACAAAAATAACTTAAAATTGTTTGATAATTATCTCTTTGTTGTCAGTAACGCAGAGAGAATATGTATCAGTAGTGACATTTCCTTAAAAAAAAAAAAAAAAAAAAACTAAACAGAAAAACCCAAAGCTTTCAAATCATAAAAGCTATTCTGAATTCAGTAAATGCAAGTTACGTGTTGTCTCATCATATTAGACTTCCTAGTTCATTTCTTGGTGGAATAGAGACATTGTTCTGGAAACTACTTAATTGTTCAGAAGCAACCAAACAACATAAAACATTTTTTTAAAATATATATTAAAAAAAAAAAAAAAGTCTGAGGAAAATCTTATCAGACATATTTCCATACTGAGACCACAGGTTAGTCTAGAGAGACTACTCACAGAAGTAGGAATAGAGGCTTGTGACACATCATGCTGAGTAGGACTAGGATCAAAGAACGTTTCTTTGCTTAGTCCATTTTTTTTGTTGTTTAATCCACAGTATTATTTTTTTTTTCCATTTAATTCAATAATTCCCTTGCATCTACATACATCCAGTTGTCTACAGCAGTTGTTAGGCGCAACTATCTGAACGTTCAGTGACAATTCTCTACCTTCTGTCTTCACCTGATGTAGGGATTATATTTATTACACTAAAATTGGAAGAGAACATGCATATTGGCTCATGCAAGAACTCCGTGATGTATGAAATTCAATTAGTCTCTAGTTCATGTTAGCTCAATGCTTGTTTGTCTTCTGGAATGGAAGCTATAACAGTCTAATGAAGCCAAACCTTCTTGTTCTAGCCCTCTGAACATCAGCTAAAGACCTTGGCTTGAGAAGAGAGTCTGATTATTGGCACACTGAGGCAGTGCATCTATATAAGACTGTCTACTCCTCATATAATGTGTCATTAAAAAAAAGAAACTGCCTTTCTCAGTTGAAATCTTAGAAGACTTTGTTGGTGACAGAACCATTGACCTTCTCCAGATTGTGAATCCTTTTAGAATAAACTACAATAATGGGCAAAAGATGCAAGTTTAGTGATGAAAAATTGTGTAAAGAAGGCCTAAAATTATTATTGTTTTTAATTTATCTCTTACCATTTTAAAACATTGGTAGAAACAAATGAAAATCTTGAACAGAAAGGAACTACTGTAATTTTTCTCAACTGAAATGCTAACAATTATTTTTATCTATCCTTTGGATAATGAATCAAGTTAAAGTAAACTAATATAATCTGAAAATTCACTACCGACTGTAGTTTTTAATTTCTGTTTGTTGTTTCTTCTCAGCAAGCAAAAAAATTTCAGAGCTCTCCCCATCTTGCACTTCTTATGCTTCCATTTTAGTTTACTTTCCCTTATCTTTCCTTGTCTCAAAAAAACTTCCTTTGGAAATATGCCTTTTTCCTTTCCACCTGTGTCCTCTTTTGAATAACACACAATAGCACAGGACTGGCAAACTGACAATATAACTAAGTAAGAAAATTAAATATGTGGCATGTCTCACTAAAACTTAGTGCAAATTCTGTGAATCTCTTTGGTGAGTAAAATCTGGCTCAAAGCCATGACAGACAAATCTGGCAACTAAGAGAATATTGCACAAGAAATGAGCTACTGAAGGTCTTAAAATCTCTTAAAGTGCAGCTAATGTTAAACAACTGCATCATTTTATAGTTCAGTTCATGATGCTTAAAATAAATATCTCCATTGTGGGAAGTCTCTGTCGATTATTCCCTGTTGATTGCAGATCAAATCTGCCAACTGTTGTTATTATGTTTAGACTATTATTATTATTCTACAAAGTATCTAATGAATGTGCTAATATTGTAATATGTACCGCAGAAAACCTAGAATGAATTGTGAATGCTTCCACATATATATTTTGGCATCACATGGTTAATATGATTACTTAGAAAAGAGTTAATAGGTTAGAATTTTCCCTGAAATTTGTCATCACAATTAGGAGAATTTCAGGGTTTATTTGAATAAAATCTAAAAGATGAAGTAATTCAGGAGCATACTGCGGTCTCGTTGTTACTGTGATACTTGGATTAAGTCAAAATATTGAATAATGTATTGCAGAAGAAAATAGACAAAAACTCACACATTTTCTACATTATACAAATAAAAATATCTTTTATAAAGTAGGACAGTAAAATGTGTTCAGTAAGGTAATATTGGAATAGTCTGTCATTTGGTAAAGACTGCAAAAAACTGTAAATTGTATAGGTAAGTCACCTATATATTATAGCATATTAAATTAAGATAAAATAGCAATTTGAACTATAACAATGCCTACAGTAAAATTTGAAACTAAAGACTGGTTCATTAATACTGTCATATTCTGGTCCTTATTTATCTGAATATCAATAATTGAAAATTAATAGATGGACTTGCAAAACTGAAACTTAGATAAAAACAGGTGTTAAAAATCTTAAAGTCTTTATCTGGCTTTGTCATAAATAATCTCAAATTCTAGAAGTAGTTTCTATGATAAAATGGGTATGACCAATCTAATAGACTCTCTTTTTCACAGTAGCATCTTCTGCCTTTTTTAATGAAAATAGGATTAACACTTTGTACACTGTTAGAAAACAGTCCACAGCCTTAATAGTCAACTAGAAGATTCAGACTTAGGTGGAATTCATTGGTTGAAGGAGAAAGAAAACCCACACTTCTGTAATTGACAGGTTTGATTTGAATAATTGGAAATCAATTAACATAGAATTCCCACGTTGTAATTTTCAAGTAATTTTTAAAGCAGAATTATTATGTTGTACATCTAAGGTCTTCTGAAAGACCTTTTACAAAGTTCTTTTACAGATCTAATAAGATACTGCACTGAATTTAATCGTGGTATTTTTTTCATTAGTTCATTTTATTTATGGTTGCATTTACCTTGAAGACCAAGGTATTTTATTTTATTTAACTCTGGTTTTATTGTAAAAAAAAAAAAAAAAATCTATCTTTTAAAACCATTTTCCTTCTGTCTTAGATTGATGATTCAGTTTCCTTTTTAAGTATTCACATAACTCTCCATTTTGTTACCTTCTCTAAATATTTATTATCTTCTACTAAGCAATAGGTTCCTTTTTCATTCATATGAAATCTTTCTCAATTTAAAAGTTTGTTCAACCAGTTTAGATCAATAACCAAATATGCAAAATTGTCTTTCACATTAACTGCAATTACTGTTTAATGAAACAGGACTATAAAAATAAAAACATCAGATATTCTGATTTTCTGTACAGTGAAAAAAAAAATTGTATATGAAGTATGCCTACCACTGTCAGCTGAAAAGGGAAGGATTTCTGTTGAAGAATAGCAAGAAATTCACTGAAACAAGAGTTTGCAAAATATCAGTGTCAGATATAAAAACAAAACCACATCTTTACAGCTGATCATTTTGTGCAATAGAACTGCTAAATGAAACAGATGTCTCTTCATTTCTCAGTTTGGCTGAGATGAATCACAGATGCCCATTAGACAAAATAACTATAGGAAACACTTTATACTAAAAGTAGCAAAGGAACATTTTGTAGGACTTTTTTAATACGAGAGTAAAATGACAAAACTTTGCAGTGCTGATTGACACACTGTTCATGCATTTCAGAAATGGTTAAAGATTCAGTGTTCAAAGCTGTCATGCACATAGTGATCTGTAGCCATCCTGATTCCTCTAATAACATCGTGATTGAATTAAGAACTAAGAAGATGAAATGAAAGGTATTATCTTTCCTTGTTCATATGTAATGCACATTTTCAGTCCTTTAATTATGCCTGGATGCCTTGTTCATTATGTCTATAGCTTTGTGCTTTCTGGTCTCCCAAGAGGACCTTCTGATACGTGGTTCTGAATTTGAAGTTCTTCTACAGTAACTGTGGACTATTATCTGTATACATAAAATTTAAATTGGATTAGTAGTCCAAAGTGAAATGATTAATGTTTTTAGACAATGCAAAGTGTTATAATGTAAAGTGTTCTAAACCATGCAGGTTGGTATTTCTTATAATTATGTTACTCTAAAGAGCAACTATCAGCTCCCTAAAGCCTTTGTGTGAATGTCTCAAAATCTTATATTCAGCTCCTTTTCCAGTCCTTTGGCTAATATAGGTGGGGAAAAATGTATAAAGTTTGAATTTTGCAGAGGTAATAAGATAATGATTTTGTGAGTGGTGTAAAAAGAATATTTTTCTCTTCCAAATCAGCGTACTAAGAATTTTTTACATACAGATAGCTACAGAAAAGCAATGGAAAAAGATCAGCATTGACGGTACCTTACATATTAGACAAATTATTATGTTAAAATCCTTTACATTCTGATTTGGATCTAAACATAATTGTTCAAAAGCTTAATATTTTGTAGTGCGGGGATCTTCTTCATTTTCTGATTTAGTTCTTTTCACTACACTGTGTTTATGCTTCTAGTCCCAGGCAAAATTCCCAGGCACTAGAAGCACTGGTTGTTGGCATTGCTACATTCCTGGCATGTTTTTGCTAAATATCAGTCTTCGAAACAATTTCCATGCATGATTTGTGAGTTAAATTTGGCTAGATACTATTCCTAGGATCTGTCTGCATGGGGCTATGCTTTTCTGGAGATAGAAAGTATTCTGGAGATAGATTTTGCCAGACTCTGCTAACTGATTTCTGAGTTAAAGAGCAGGCACTGCAGTCTCAATGTACTGTTGTCAGCATTGGTAAGAATTTATAATACCAGATCTGACTTTGGAAAGCATGCGGGAAAATTGCAATGTGCCCATTTAAAGGTTTATCTTTCTGCCAATCTTTCTTGCTCAAACAGACTTTCATTTTGTAATTCTGGTGCATGTCTGAGGAAGAGAAGCCTCCTATAGCTGTTCTTCACCACTTTTCTGTGGAAAAATTGTATCTAGTGGCTATGTACCAACAGTGAGCTCTTAGGAATGAAACATTTATGAAGAAAAAGTGGAACCACAGGAAGACCTGGAGAAGAAAACAGTTAATAGGATTTTGAGCACTAGCTACACTAAATGATGCTATAAAATGGGCCTCAGCCTGCAAGGTACTGTCCAGTTTCCTAATACCAATGTTACTTAGAATGGTGAAAGGTCACAACTTGAACGGACCATCAAGAGAAGAGTACAAAGGAATAAATTTCACAGCAAAAATTCATTTCCCAAAAGGGGAGTGAGAATGACATGAAACCTTCAGTTTGAAGTCAATGAGAGAGATGGAAGGAAAAGAATAGAATTTATTTGCAAAAGATTTCACTTCTATTTTCCTACTTTGTTTGGTGGAGCACTTTATTTATTTAATATGGAATGAAATCAAGAAAGTAGTAAGAAAATATGTATTTTATAAAGTAAACATGTATATTATATATAATATAAGCAAAGTTTAATTTGTCATTCTTTGATAAATATTTACAGTGTTTCTTAAGGTTTATTTCCGAAATGAAAGAAAACATGAAAACCTTTATATAGAAAATAGAAGTTCAAAGTAACGGTAGTTTTCTAAATTACTACCATAAAGGCTTTGGTCCAAGTTTCTACATGCACTTGTTCTGTTCCACATATTGCAAGTGTGTAGGAAATATTCAGTATTGTAAAATGTTTAATGGCAAAGCAGTCCATTGTTTGACTTCAGCTTGTCCTACCACTCTGTTGTGTATGTTTGATTTCAGCACAAAAGGCAAGAAAAGCCACCTTCAACATCAAAAATATTCTACCTCTAACTTAAAGTAGATGCTATGGAAAATAACTTCGGGGCATCATAGATAAAAAAGAGACATATTTCCATGACCGCATGTCATGGGGTATATTTATACTGAGCTACATGTACAATGGTTTTCATGACCTGACACAAGAGCTTAAAGTAACAAAACCCTTCACATGACTAAATACAATATTACTGAAGTTCTAATTGTTTTTTTAAATGGATGTTCAAATAATTATTTTTAGAAAGGGAAAAAATGTGCTAGTTATGTCTTAAACAATTCTGATAGTTTCAGCGTGTGATTTTTAAAAATTCTTTATATTTGCACTTCATTTTCGTAATCAGATTTTCTACTTGATTTCATCCTTCTGTTGGAACCAAAAATAATTTTAAAAAATACATTTCATAGTACAAATAAATCTGAATGTCAGATTCTTTAATTCAGTTATGAAACCATTTAAACTGGAAAGAACTTTCCAACAAGGTGACGAGAGAAATTACGGTAAGTGTATCCAAAAGACCAAGTGAGCTAACCACATTACTCTACTGAACAAAGTAACATAATTGAATATCTTTTTTGTTATGGATTTACTAAAGTCAGTCAGTACTACAGGTCATTAATAGATTAATTTAAGCTTTATGTTACTTACGTAATTGCTATTAAATCAATACTGAATGCTTAATAAATCTGTTTCCTTCCTTTAGGCTATTTACATTAGTTGATGGGGTGAAAATGAAAATGACTTAAAATGAAACATTCTCTAATTGAGGAGAAATATAAATAATATGAAATGAAATTAGAAAAAAATAGTATGACATGGAACCAGTTGTTCTATTTTCCTTAATTGTCATGTATTCTGCTGTGTTCTTTATCTGCTTAGTGAATTTACAACTAGCACAGCAGGTTGTGAATTTTTAATAAGATCTCTTCAAGGAAGGAAAAGGTCAGTATTAACATAAAAATCTTCTTTAAGAATTGTGGTGCAAAAGTTTCTTAACAGAGAACAGGTGTTGCTGCAAAACTAAAATCTGCCGAAACAGTTAAGTTTAAAGATTCTTGGAGCTAAGTTAGGAAACATATGCCTCAGTATGACACCATAACTGCTAGTCGGTTACATGTTTTTGTTGGTATTAAAGATGCTGTTGCACTCAGAATGGTTTAATATACAACAATTATTATAAATAAATAATTAAATAAATAAAGCCCCACCAAACAACAACAAAGCCAAATCTTTCAATATTTCTGAATTAATACTCTTGTTTTTCTTCTTTTTCAGCTTCATTCTGACCAGGACAAGGGAGATGGATCCCTGAAATACATTTTGTCAGGAGATGGGGCTGGTACTCTTTTTATAATTGATGAGAAAACAGGTGACATTCATGCTACTCGGAGAATTGACAGGGAAGAGAAAGCCTTTTACACCCTGCGTGCCCAAGCTATTAATAGAAGAACCCTGAGACCAGTGGAACCTGAATCAGAGTTTGTCATTAAAATCCATGACATCAATGACAATGAACCAACATTTCCAGAAGAAATTTACACTGCTAGTGTTCCTGAAATGTCAGTAGTGGGTGAGTGCTTTATTCTGGGGCACAAATGCCTGTTCTATGTTACTTGATGAATAATTTCCCCATCATCTGAAAAATCAGTCCTGTTCAGAATTCTGCATCATGGTTCAAGTATTCTTCATTTTGGTTCATTTGTTCAAATATTGGAATTACACCCAGAAACAGATTTTTGTGATTTGAGATCTATTCCTACTTAGAATATTAAAATTATTCATTTGCAGTGATTTGGAATATAAATATAAATAGAAAGTAATTAATGGTGAATCGTCCTCCTTCTTAAGAACTGGTAGAATAAGATCACTAAATTGGTCTGTTGAAAGCTCAGTGAATTCTTTCCTTTCATCTTTGCTGTAAGTCCTCAGTGGTGGTAAGCACTGAATAGAGAGTTGTCTCCCCTTTCACCCTTTCTGTGGCTGAGGTGAGTTATATGTTTACTTATGTGCTGTTGATGCAGTGCCTGAAGGTAGATACCCTCTTTAATCTCTTTGCTCTCAGATTTTTTGTGTATGGATAAATCCTCTTGTGCTTTGAGTTCCTCCCTTAACTCTCTCACAGATGGCAGACTCAAGAATCTCAAACAGCTGTTCGAGTTAATATTCTGTTTTCAATGTATTTTCAGTTCTTATCTTAACTACCAAGTTGTGGCTAGGATAATAAAAAATAACATTTTGGAATATGAGCTATTATTAATTAGTGCATACAATTCTTTAAGAAAAAAAAAATGATAAGTTTAAATATATAAGAGGTCTCTTAAAAAATTAGTATTCACTTATTCATTGTAAAAATACATATATAATATCAATTACTAATATTCAGAACACACACATTGATTTCAATAACTCTTTTGACTATTATTACTATTGTAATTACTACTACTATCTGAACTGGATCAGACAGTGTTTTGAGATGTTTTATATATACAGGCATTGATGTTTTAATACTTACTTTCCTGAGTTTCAGAAAATTTTGTGAAAATGGTTTTGTATTTTCATTAAATATTATACTATTGTAGAAGATTCAGTTATAATCTGCTGGTTTGTATTTTTGCCAGCCTCAATTACCAAGAAATCATCTTTTTCTTAAGTGTTCTCAAACAACCAAGACATTATTTCAATGATTCAAAAATATTCAAGACATCAGGTTCCAGTGTAGCTATACATCCACATAGAATGTACAAATTTGGAAAGTGCAAAATTTGCTGCACTGCAGAAAAATAACAAATAACATGAAAAAAAAAAAAAAGAGAAGCTGAAAAGAAAATTATATTTAAAAAAAATTGATGTATTTAGAGTATTAACCCTGTATCTTGCAGAAATAATTGTGCCGAGGGTAATAGACTTTATTCTGTCAGTACAGTGAACATAATTTATGGAACTGTAACTAGTTTAAAACTTACTGTGTTCCTGGATTTTCTGAATGTGGTCATTCAGCTGCTAGACTTCTGACTACCTGATAGGTAGAATTTGCTTTCAGCTTTATGAATTCAACGTTTATGGCTGATTCCTAGAGGCATATGTTCATCTGTGATGGAATGGAGAAGAGGAGAAATTTTCTAATAGAACAAGCTACATAAAATTTTTGAAGTAAATATAATTAATTAGAAATTTTAACTCAGCATGTTAAATAGTCTTCATATATTTGCGTAATAATGAAATATCACATAGTTAATTACAAAATATTTTAAAATCCGTATCTTTTTTCAGATATCATACAATTCAAACATTTTTAGTACAGAAACATAAATGAGAAGGTTATGGTAAAAATAAATAAATAAATAAATAAGTTGTGACAACAGCACTTCCCCATGAAACGGAAAACAGAAATTTCTGAATTGCGCTATTTAGCTCTCTCCAGATTTTTAATTTTTTTTTTTAGTTTTAGTATTGCAAGTAGCCCATTACTTTCCTAGTACTGTTGGCCATGGGCTAAGAAAGCATCAGACTTGTTGACGTAAGAAGTGCTGAGAGAAATTGCAGTCTTATATGTAATTGTACTGTTGCATTGAATCTGTCTGCTTCTGTGGTACTTACCTCTGTGAGCATATGGAAAGATATAACCTTTCTATAAGTGTCTGAAAACATTAAGGAGAGCTTAGAATATCAGTTCCGATTTCTTCCTCAGGCTGTGGTATTAACCAGATGGATGCCTGAGAATGTGGTTATTTCTGTTATCAAATACAGTGTCCTGACAAAGGCCCATAAATTCTTTGTTGTCAATCTTTCTTCTGCTGTTCATTAATCACACTAAAGGCAGAGATAAATAGGTCAACTTTAGGACCTTGCAGTTAGGTCAATATCCCAGGAAACGTCTTGTTCTCCTGAAGTCTTTGTACTTGATATTTTCTCCTCTTTATCTTTTTTTCCCTTCCCTTACTTTCGAAGATTATAACTCAGAATATTCTTACAGTTTTGACTACAATCTTATGTTCTATTCATCATATTCTTCACCTGTATATCACTTTCTGGTCATTTGAAGGTTTCTTTTCAGAACTGCAGATGAGTCTATTTTCCCCTACACAGATTTTCCCGTGGATTTTGCCTATTGGTAGCTTTTAGTCAAGTTTTCAGAACTTTCTGCTCCTGAGAACTTTTTTTTTTTTCTTTATCATCACCTCCATTCTTTCATTTATTGATGTTTGTCTATTCATCTGTTACAGCCTATATATTCTCTAATCGTTCCTTATCCTGACTCCATCCTGTACCTTCAGAGCTATTTCTACCATATGGCATGCTCCCTAGTTGGATTTTTCTGCTCCTGAATTAGGGATATCAGGGATATCATAAGATGCATCCTCCTTTCGGGTTTACATTAGAACTATAAGTTGGGTGTCCTACAGTTCGCCTGTCATCTCTACCTGTAGTTATCTTTTTGTCTTTCTCTTCAGACAGCATTTAGAATTAGTTGCTTGGCTTCCTCCCTGGCTTTTTGTACACTCCCTCATTAGCACTTTTCCACAAATTCCCAAAGTTTAGTCCTCTCTGTCTCAGCATTTGTCTTACAGCACTTCCTTCTTGTTTCCTATTAACAAATACATTATTTTTAAAATAGTTCTGTCACCAAACCCTTTTGCATCTTCTGACTTCCAATTTCATAATATCAATAACGACACATTTTGAAAACCAAAATGATTATATCACAGATTTTTTTTACAAACTCCAGTTTCACTCTCCACACAAATCCTGCCACAAGAAGAGGGGACAAAAAGGGAGAACCAAAACCAAAATAAACAAAACAACAAAGATTAAACTGTTTGTTTGTTTGTTTGTTTTCTTTAAAAGAATATCCACTGACATGCTTTTTCCGGTTTTTTTTTTTTTTCAAGACCTTTCTGACATCGACTTCTCTGAATATGTAGCCCTTTTCACTTATCTGTTATTCTGCTGTGTATTTCAGGGGAGAACAGACATCATTATTTCCTCTCTTTTCTGCTAGGAAGAGCAGAAAATTTCTATTAATTTGGCTGTTATTTGTTTGAATAATTTACTATGGAGGGTACTTGCTGTAGTTAAATATCCCATAACTCAGTTGGGAGTAAGAAAAAGGAAATACAACTTTCAAATTCAGTTCTGCAATGGATATTCTGTGGGTTCTTTTTCAAAGTTAATTATCTTATATGTCTACATCATAAATGCATTGTGAGGTCAAAGTCATTAATACTTGTACAGTGTTTGAAGATGCTTGCAAAGAACACATTTAAAAGGGCCAAATATATTAATTGCTGTTATAATGCCAGGTTCTAGGGAGATCCAAACATTCTAATTAAAATTATGTTAAAATATGCCCTCTGAGAACTATTATAATCTGACAAATGACTATTTATTTCTGGGCCTAGCTCACCACAATACAGTTCTATTTTATTGTATAATAAAATTTGCAAGTATGGAAGAAGAAAATTACAGAATTCATAGTGGCTATTAATAATGTCGCTGGGTGCATATTCTCAAGTATATTATTATCACTGTCTCCTTTATCTACTCCTATAAAGATCAGACTAGGTTTTCGATCCTGAAGGCCAAAGATTCTTACCAACCTCATCAGAGGCAATCTATGCCTATATAAAAGACAGAGCAAGGCCCAGACCAAGCAGTGCTGGATAAGTCACACCCACACTGTAGCTTTTAAACCCCAACACGACTGACCATCTTCAGTGCCTTTGGATTTCTGGTGCACATGTCAGGGCAGAGCAAACAATATACTTGTAGTATTGAGCATCAGTGGTCTTCAGTGACTTTAGCGAACTGAATCAAAGCAAAACAACATGATGGTTTGACAGCTGATGTGCACAACATAACTGACAGATTGATATACTGATATACACCTCCTGTTCACTTCTTTGCGTAATTTCTGCCAAGTTTTTCATAGAATCACTGATCCCTCAGCAGAAACCTAGAGAGCATGTCTCTCTTCCTCTTATGAGCAAGGGCCAAGATCAAAGTGGTGACTTCTGCATCCTTTATGACAGGCAGAAGTGTAGCTCTGCCCTTGCACTTTTCCTTCCAGGTACCTGACCTGTGGCTGGCCAGCAAAAGCCAAAGAGATGAGGCAACATTAAAAAGCATAGCTCATCCTTACTGCTTTTGGGTAGTGGGGTGTATGTTACTCTAGGCACAACCCACTGAGTAAATCCTGCTGTGTGATAGTGATGAAATTAAGGAGCTCAGGTCTCTTCCCACAGACTTCAAAGGGAATAGGATCAAATCTGCAGTCTTCAGGAGTGTCTGACAGATTTTACTGAGTGTATATGCAGCCATGCTCATTGAAGCTAGAGAGAATAGCTCATATGATTTGCTCTGCTTCATGTATATGTGTATTAAAACAGCATTAATTAATATATGTGCTTTATGATGCTCATAACTGAGTCAGCAGTAACTATTAGACACATATTATTACATCACAAATGGATTCTGGTTTTATTTATTTTAAAGCTATTAAAAACATTATTCATTTTTCATGCAAATTAAGTTACTGAACAGGATTTGTTCTTATCTTTCTTTTACATAACAACTTTTTTCTATTTCAGAACAAATATTCTTAAGGAGTAAGTATACATACTAGCGCTGCATTTTGCTATAGACTACGATGGTCCAAAAAACGCATTTCAGAATCAGGGAGACACTCCTCAGAACTACAAATATATTCAATGAAAAGGCCTCTGTATCTTTTAACAGAATAGTAAGATAGACATATATCAACAAACGGAGTTCAGTTTGGTTGGTGATATATTTGTGAGTTGGAAACTGATGAAGGTTTTAGGACGGCTCTACCACGCCTACATTCTTATAAAGATGTTCAGATTTTCAGTCTCAGCCCTAGTCTAGATGACCACTAAATCAATCATTAGTACAGTGGACAGTATTAATAATGTTTCTCTTTTTTTGTTCATTATACTTGTGTGGAAATTTTTAATATTTTAAAAAATTTATTTTTGTGTTTGAGGCTTTATTCTGTTAAATCAGTGATTTATTCTATTTTAATACCAGTAGTACTATAACCAGGAATTTGCCAATTATATCTTCTTTATGAGACGCAAGTACTTTCGGGGACTCACTGAAAAAGTGTTTTTGTTTTATGACAATTGAAAACTGAACATTCCTGAGAACTCATTTCTCATTCAACAGTTAGGCCCATGTTCATTCCTTTGATATTGGCACAGTTGTTCATGATTGAACAATCCACTTGTCAAAAGCAAATGTATCATCATCTTGTGAAATCCCAAACACAGGAAGCTTAGGATTTATTTCTACTTGCCTTTCTATTTATGTTAAAATAAATATGTAATGTAGTCAACCATGAGGGAATAAATAGTTGTGTCAAATGGCTTGGATTACAGGTGCTTTATTCCACAATATTTGGCAGTATTTGGTGGAGGAAAAGAATTTGGATAAAAGGAGAAATACATTTGGAAGTCTTCCTCAGAATAGCCTGTGACCAACTAGTCACAAGCATACAATGATTTATTTTCTTTTCCTTGTTTTTTTTCACTTCTTTCCTATGTACTTAACATCTGCACTTCATGGAGGTACAATAGGGGAGAGACTTGCTGATATTTTATTTATCTGGTGGAAGAGTCGAATAGGATGTAGAAACTATTTTGATTCAGTAAGAAATGGCAGAGGCAATGGTAAGCATTTCATGTTTTGAAGGAGTGGTATATTCCACTAAAATTTAGAGGTGGTCTTGAAGTTTAGAAATATTTCTGGACTCTAAATACCCATCAGATTTAAAAGTCCATACGGCAATATTTCTTCTGCTACTATCTATATTAACACTTAAAAGGTAGGGAGAACTGATGACTATTTTTCCTGAAGTTCTAATGACAAGCTTAATAATCTTTTTCTGTCATGTTCCTGTATGTGTACTTTCATGTCATATTGACATAATTAGACAAAAAAAATGTAAAATCTGTTCTTGGTAATGGAAACCAGATCTTTATTGTAATAAAAACAAATAAGTCTTCTGGAAAGAGGAAGAGAATACCTAAGTATGAAATTATTGTAGCTGGGTAAGGATAAGAATTCAGCTCAACTGTAGCTATTGTGTACCTTTGCTAATTAGACCTGAATCACATTTGTTGAAATAGGCAAGTTTAGATTCAATTTAGGGAGAATGAGATCCTGAAATAGGGAAGAATGCCCTTGAAGGTGACTGTAAGATCATAAATATATTAGAAAAGTCCAATCACCATTAGATGAAATTTTCTCTGGAGTCTCAATGGAAATTTATGTTCTTGGACCTTCACCCTGTACTATGTGAAAGTAAGTTGACTGTGGATGTTTCAGGTACTTCCGTGGTGCAAGTTACTGCTACTGATGCTGATGACCCTTCATATGGAAACAGCGCCAGAATAATTTACAGCATACTTCAAGGTCAGCCATATTTCTCTGTGGAACCAGAAACAGGTAAGGAAAAACATCATTATTTCCATTTATCATAAACTGTAGACTTCTTATTTCATTTCAAAAATCTTAGATCACACCAAAAAATAATTTAAAAAACAAAGTGAAATTAAATATTTCTTGCCTTTTTCCTCATAATTGATAATTCTTATAATAAATATAGAACCTTAGAGTTATTAAAGCTGGCACTATGAAGGATAAGTAACTTTACAGTGGTACTGTTGGTAGCTTAAAGATCTGAGTTTAAAGGTAAGAATAAAGGTTTGTAGTGATAGTTCTACTTGCACTAATAAAAGGTGTTCTTTCTACTCATAAACTTGGTACATAAATATCTTGAATCATTTTTTTGCATGAAATGTAAACTGAAACGGAAGCTAATATGCATATCTAAGGTCTGTTCAACAAAGAACCTGTACTGAAGACTATTTGTAAATCTTATAAACAGAAACTGGTACTTTAAAACATGAAATGAATATTTTGGAAATATATTTCACAGATTAATGCAAAAAAAAAAAATCATCAGATTGCTGCACATTAAAAAGAAAGAGATTATTAACAATTTTTATTTTTTCTTTCTTTATTTAAGGCATCATTAGGACTGCTTTGCCAAATATGAACAGAGAGAACAGGGAGCAGTACCAGGTAGTTATCCAGGCAAAGGACATGGGAGGCCAGATGGGTGGATTATCGGGGACCACCACCGTGAACATCACGCTGACTGATGTCAACGACAATCCACCCCGATTCCCCCAGAGTAAGCTGCATTTAATAGTTGTCTTGCATTGTAAGAGCTTCAAACTAAAGAGTTAAGCAATCACCATCTGGTTTAATTTAGAGTAAATCTAGATTATGGGGCACGCATGAACAAAAGGCTTATGAATTGATTTATTCACTGTTATTAAAGAAGTATATTTAATGTTACAGCATTTGTTTGTTAGGAAAACAGTTGCATGGTCAAATATAACTGCAGCAAACCTGGAATAATTTCCAGTACTATGGGAGGGCATCACAGGTGGACTCATAAGAGCATTAGAGCAATGTTTTTCTTTTGCCTTACCTATTATTTAATCCTACTTACTCCCCTACTAGATAATAAAACATGTACTAA
The DNA here is from genome assembly GCF_037038585.1 of Patagioenas fasciata. Lineage (NCBI taxonomy): Eukaryota > Metazoa > Chordata > Aves > Columbiformes > Columbidae > Patagioenas > Patagioenas fasciata. The sequence continues at coordinate 87,276,535 of NC_092521.1, forward strand.
TTCTAGATATGCAGAAGTGTTTGAATTGTAGTATCTGCTTTAATATTTAATCACGAAGAATGTGGAAAAGAAATTAGTTGAAGGAAATCAAGCAGATTTGTACTTTTCCAGTTACAATGCTACAAGATCTAATAGAACATTTCCCAAAGTAACTTACATTTAATTTTATATTTTTTTTCAGCTTAAGTTTACCAAAGCCTTTTTAATGTTTTTTTAACTTCTGATTATACAATTATCAAGACTTTGTATCCTCGAACTAAAATATAAAAGCTTCCTTGGTCTCTATGTAATATGGAAATACTAAACCACGTAACATCAAACTTGTTAGAGCTTAGGCATTTTAAATACATTTGAAGCCTTTTACATCTACTGAAGTTGCAACATATACAAGGTGGTTTGGACATACAGAATAGTTAAAGGATTATCTTCACTGTAGCTAAAGGATGGTATATTCACCATCCATTTTTTTCTTCTGTATAAGTCTACTGAATCTAGTAGTTACTTCTGATCAGCCTTCAGGCTCAAAATAATGGAATCTGATTCAAATCATTCTGGTTTTGACATGTTCTTTATAGCACAAATGTAGTATATAATTTTGTTCAGTTTAATACTGTAGTTGATATATATGTGTTTAGCTAAGATATTTGTCACCATGTGATTTCATATACACACTTGAAATAGAAAAATCATGAACTACATGAATCATGGAGTACTTACAGTTTGTGCATTTCCACACAGGCCCCATTTTGGACAGAACTTACTGTTAATTTGTCCTGTTCTTTTTATTTTCACAACTTTTTTATTTATTCTTTTCTTGTTTCCATTTGTATATCGAGGATTACAGTAATTCCAGTGCTGTGTAGGTGAGGAATGCTGTATTACTACTCTCTGGACCTACTGAGGAAGACTATTCAGAGAGCTGTCATGTTCGAAGCTTTACAGAAAAGCTAAATTCAACAGTTAATTTTAAGACAGCATATAAGCATCAAATATGCATATGTATGCTCCTTTTTTTTTCTTGTTTATTAAACAGTGTGTTAAATTAATACTTATAATAATGAAATCAACTTCCTAGACCATTTTTACATTACTTGTGTGGCAGTTCAACATCATATTTGAGACAGATGATGATCTGATCTAGCATCCCAGAAATATCCCTACGTTTTTCTGTTCATTTCAGTGTAAATCAGATGTGACATTTGCTTTAAAGAATCTTTTATTCTTACTCTCATGGTGGGGGGTGTGTGTTGTTGTTTTGTTTTCTTTGTTATTTTTATTTTTTCTCTCTACTCTCTGTCAATATCTTTTCTAGATATAAATGTGTGTTTCACTGGAAATGAAAGTTAAAATATTTATAAAGCTGACCCATTTTACTAGGTATATGAAAGTAGAAATAGCTATCGACTTTTTATAAAAATCATTATATTTAATCTCAAAATGCAAATAGACATTATAATTATTCCAAATTTTATTAGAGTTCAATAGGACTACAGGAATTGATACCAATTAAGTTAAATTATTCTTATTCTGTTCCATTAATAAAAGCCATACATTTGTGTATGGGTTCATGGGACAATCATATTCATATCAGATTTATAAATGACCAGGAAAAATATTAAAAGATCCATTATGTTTTTACAGGACTCAGTAGCATATTACAGATATATGCTTCAGTAAAATGTTTCAGCACAGATTAAACTTCTTCCAGAAGGATGTCATATTAGAATTGTGGAAAATACTATGCATTATATCTCATCGTACTTGATCAGAAAGAAAAAAAAAAAAATCTTAAAAGATGTCCTGAAAACCATATAGGTAGCAGTGGCTGTTCTTCTGAGGTAACATGATAAAATTCAAAATTTTGTGAAGGTTCTGCCCAGGAAGGCCCCAAGAGATTTCAGGTATTGGATCTCTATTTCAACTGTAATATTTCCAAGTGTTTTCAGAAGTGAAGAGATGGTGTTGACCAATGACAAATGGAAAACTGGTTTATAGCCTTAGGAGCTTGAGTCTGACTGAAGGTCAGTTCATGTGAGTTATGGGAGTTTATGTCTGCTGAGAGACTATAGTCAGGATTATTCTATAAAATTATTTATCTTTACATTATATGCCTATTCGAGATTAAATGGGAAGAAGGGTAAACATGAAAAATATTTTTTCCTCATTCTTTATCACTGAATGAAGTATTTCCAGACACAAGTGTGTATACTTTAATCTTCCATCTGATTTCCTTAGTATATGGAAAAGCTTTTCCTTTCCTTGAACCTCTCGTTTTTATTCTTGATAGACAAATCACTCATTGGAGTAAATGCAAACAATAAACTACTTTTCTTGAGGCAGAAGAGAAGTGAGAGAAAATTTATTGATGGCAGAGTTTTATAAGAAAAATTCCAGTTTGGTGTAGTTTGTGTTCTGATACAGTGTCTAAGCTGCACTTCATTCCATATTTACTCAATGCATTAAATGTCTTCAGTGACAAAAATAATTAAAAAGAAATGTCTATGACGGAGATTTCTATAAATGGATAGGTCAGACATAGTTCTCTTTCAGGTATATTTCTGGTTATATTTCACTGTTTCCACTAACTTATTAGCAATTCAAGATATGAGCTTTTATCAATCTGTAGACTAAATTGATTAGTTGGCTATTGCAGTGAGAGTCAAAGTAGTGTCCACAAGGCATAGCTTGGGGATGTAGTTTTAAGCACTCCAGAAAAAAGTGTGGGGAATAGTTGACACACCATTAAACTAATTATAACATAAAATATTAACTGGTGAAAAGGAAAAAAAAAAAAAAAAAAAAAGTGGTCTTTTACCATAGTCTCACATAGTACTGAATAAATAGTAAATGGGAGCAGAGGCTATCTTCTGTTTGTCTGTTTTTTAACGATTAGGAGATTACAGAGAGATTATATACTAACAAAGCAAAATACACAGATTTAGTTATTAGAGAAAGGTAATGAAAATGTCAGAGCAAACACAAGATAAAGCATTAATTCTCTTGCTGTATATTACTTTCCTATCAAAAGCTGCCTACTTTTTTTTCTTTTTTTTTTTTAATTTTGGCAAACTGTAAGTTAACAGAACAACAACAAAAAACACTAGTTTTGTAGAATAAGAGAAAGTCTCAAACTTCCCAATGGATAGTAGAGGTTCCCAAAACCAGTTTTTTTGTCACTCTGTAGCTGGCGTCTAATATAGTCTATTAAGAGACACTGATAACCCTAACCTGACTCACCTGTGCTTTCCTGAAGACATGATAAGATCCTGTTGCCAGTGGCATTCCTGTACTGTCTTGCCGCCGATCAATTCCCACAATTCTTCCTGATTGGACAAAATAACTCCCTTTAAGGACTTTTCTGTATTTCTTACTTGTAACAAGGTGTATCTGTGTCACTTTTTGGGTAGTCTGCTCAACTTTTTCTTGTTGTGGCTGCTGGCCTGTAGCACTTCCAGTTTTCTGCTACTGTACACTAAACTATCTTTCTACCTCACTTTACTTAACCTAGGAAGTTTCTGAGTCAAACAGAAAATTTTTGAACAGTTAACCACCAGAGAAGAAAATGTTTTGCAATAGAGCTTTAATGACTTAACTTTCATCTTTGGAATGACAGCTGTATCTGCATTCATTTAAAAATCTTTTTCTGAGAATATTTTGTACTCCATTATATGTTCCATGTGTTTTCCTGCTGTATGTTCTAACAGATGGGACTGGAGATCTCAACTCTAATTTGCAGTTTTCAAAGTAAAGTTAGGACATAGAATACTAAAATCTATGGTAATATATTTATTTCAATTTATTACAACATGCCTGAATGATAACAGCTTTATTCCTAAGTTTTTTTATCACCTGTGTGACACCACAATAGGGCATACAACTGAACTAGGAAAAGTAGCACAAAACCAAAATTGCAATCCTCATAAGCCTTATTTAAGTACCAATTAACTGTTTTAACAAATATAGACACAGCTTCTGCTTGTGGATTTTCAAAAACCTACCCCTGCATTAAGATGTCATTCAAACTTATTATTGTATCTGATGATCTAATTTTGAAAACTGAAATGTCAGTCTGCTGCTCAGCATTGACCAGCAAAGTCAGGGGATTCTGTTCTTTGTATTGTTTCCATGAATAGATGTAAAAAGTATCCCAAAAGATTCACTGTAGATTTGATGGGAAAAAAAAGTAGAGTAAAACCCAAAAAGGAGCACAGAACAGACTCTCCAGATGTTGTTTCAGAAAAAAGTACAGACATAGTCAATTGTTTTTTGAGATAGGAGAACAGAAGTCCTTTTCTCTCTTACTTTTCTATTATTTTGTTTTTCTATGACTTTGTTTTCCACCCTCTACCTAAAGTTTTCCCCTGTATAGTTCTCTGCGTCAAATTTTGCCCATCCTTCCAGGACTAAATGGCAAATTGTATAGAATAAAAGATACACAAAAATATGCAATCGGGTATTGTGTGACACAATGTTACTTAATGCATGTGTAATGGCTTGTGGGGTTCCTGAGTGGCTGTTCGTCTCTTTGACAGGTACCATCCACCTGCGTGTTCCCGAGTCCTCCCCAGTTGGGACAGCCATTGGCAGCGTCAAAGCCACAGATGCAGACACTGGAAAAAATGCAGAAGTAGAGTACAGAATTATAGATGGTGATGGGACAGATATGTTTGATATTGTGACACAGAAGGACACACAGGAAGGCATCATAACTGTGCGAAAGGTGTCTATTAACAACATTCACTGAATGTTTTTTGTGTCAATGTTATGCCACAAATGTTCACTGGAAAAAAGTGATTTTCATGTGTTGACATGTTCTAACTGCTTAACACTTGAAAGCATCCTCCATCAGTTACTGAATGGTTCTATTTCCTTTCAAGATGAACTGGAAATAACAGGCAGTAACAATACCTGGGACACAGAATAGGTTTAAAGCATTATTGTCAGTGAAGTATGCAAAAAATGGACAATCCTCAATGCGTTAATATTAATTATCTCTGATTTCAAATATAGATTTCTCAGTATTCACGTAGCCCATACTCTTCAGCAAGTAATATACTTGCTACAGAGAGACATTTACCTAGGAGATTCTCATCAACTTAAGCAACCAGTGTATGCCAGAACACAGACACACTCACGGAAGCCGAGTCACAGACTGTGTTGCTTTATTGCTGTTTCCAACATGTCAGTTGGTTAACATGGAAGCAAGTGAATAACGACGGTGTCCCTGGCTTTAGTTCTGCTCTCTGTCTTGCAAGGCAGAGCATCCAGAGGTGTAAGATCTCAGATTTAGGAATGCCATTCTCCTACTCCTCAACAATTTCCCTTCCAGAAGTCCATCACTCTTTTTCTTCAGGATTTTGAGATGTGTTTCTAAAGAGTTCAGCAGCATTTCTCACATAAAGCACTGTTTATATTAGCTTTTAAAACAAATCTCCTTAAGCACAGAATAACAAATTAAACACTACTATAAATTATATTTCAACATTTCTTGATAACTACAACCAAAAAACAACCTTCTGCAAAATCAGAGTTCTCTCCCTTTTAATGTCTATGTTCTTCTACATTCATACTATCTTCATAGTCAGCACTGTAGTTTATCTGGGAAGGAATGAAAATACAAAGTTTAGGGTCCAATATTTTTCCTTTTCCTAGGAGTTTGCAAAGGCTTCTCTTAAGTTGCTCCTTTTTTTGTTTACTTCATATTATTCACACAGACTATCATATAATAGGGTTTTTTAGAACAAAACAAAACAAAACAAAAAAAAATCAGCCTAACAACTGGATCAAGCATAAAGCATTCATAAGTTACAACACAGCAGCTCCAAAAATGTCACCAATAAATGTTAATGAACAATATCTTCCCATTCTTTCATTAGCAATCTGACACATTTTGCCATTTTCAGTATACTTTTTCATGTTGATAAATAAATAGCTTATTCAGAAAGCACACAAAACAGTATTCTCTAGCAAAGAAGAAAATATGCTCAGTTTTTTCATTTATTAAAATATTCTCTTTCTTTTTCATTATTTAGCCATGTTGATTGTCATTTCTGGTTTCAACAGTTGGTAACTACCAATAGACAGTGTTCCTTTACTGAGCCCTTAAGGTACTAAGTCTGAATTTTACACCTGCTGCAAAAGAATTTTTTCTATACAAGTTCTCATGGACAAAATGATTGCTTTGCCACAAGTTTGTATATTAGAGTAACTGGTGATATGTTGGAATACCTGTATAATCCACACATTTTATATTCATGTTTCATAGCATAACCTGAAAAGATGTCCAAACTGGACGTGAATGTACTAGTAGCAAGTTAACTACATCTGTGTGGTGCATCTTCTGGCAAATTAAGCCAACTAATTAGAACAAAGCAGGACTAAGATGGCTTCTTTCCTTCTAGGCTTGAAGGCAGCATCCCTTAACAGAAGCATTCTGAACTTTATAGACACAACAATATTCTCAGATCTAGCTTAAATAGCAGCACTGCATTGCATTTCTCAATTATATTTGTAGATATTCTCCCTTCTGCTCTAACTGCTTTTTAAAAAGGAGTTAAGTGCAGTGCAGAAACTCCTTCTTTCATTGGACTGCATCTTTCTACTCTTAAATAGAATATTTAAAATTCTAGGTTGTCACTCTGGCATCTGTCATGAAGGGTAATTTGTATTTAAAAGTAATTAGGCAGAAAACCACAAATCTTCTACCACCCATATTGATGAATGAAAACCACCAGTTTGATATCTCCCTGAGATTTTGGGGGAGTTAATGAAGTCTTTATTTCAGAAAGGTACATTCTCAGCTTGCTCATTTTTTCAGTGTCATTAATTAGCTAACACTTTTCATTTATGACAGTTAGAAAAGTTTGAAGGAATAGAGGTTCTTTTCTATACAAAATCGTTTCTAATAATAATCCTAAAACTTTCCTCCCCACATTTTAAAAAAGAACTGCTGACAAAAATGTCAAATCTATTTAGAAAAAAAAATCTCTGATGTTGTATTCATTAAATTAAATGAACAGGAACAAGATTAAGCTCCTAATGTTTCTCTAGATATAGAGAACTTTGACACATGCACCCTCCTTAAAAGAAACCTGAAACTTTCCTGATACTTAAAGCCAGCTATATTTGTTTGACAGTAAAGATACTCAGACCATTTTGAACATTCAAGAGTCTATAGCATTTCCTGAAAAATATTAGTACCTTGTTCTGAAATGTGAGCATTTCACGTCTGTATTCAAAGTATTTTAAATGCTTATGTGATTGTTTCAAGTCCATATTCTTGTGAAACAGCTGCAAAATTCACTAAATAATTGCTAAATTTGCAGTGAAACTCTTTTTATCATTGATGCTATGATAATTCAAATAATATTTAGGAATAGATACCTCCTCTAAAAAAAATGGACATTTCTTACTGGAGAAAGTGATACCTATGCTGTGGAAACCTTAAATCATTTTAGGGTTCCCCCAACCCAGGGCAAGATCTGACCAGGCTTGAGTCCTCTTTAGTTTCCATTATGTATATAGGTAAACATCTATCAATATGCAATGTAACTTGATAAACTTTATCATCATCTTCATTTTTAGCCACTGGACTATGAGACAAGACGACTTTATACCTTGAAAGTAGAAGCTGAGAATACCCACGTGGATCCACGCTTCTATTATCTTGGGCCTTTCAAAGATACAACTATTGTGAAAATCTCTGTAGAAGATGTAGATGAACCTCCCATCTTCAGCAGATCTTCTTACCTTTTTGAGGTGCATGAAGATATTGAGCTGGGGACAATAATAGGAACAGTAATGGCACGGGATCCTGATTCGGCATCAAGTCTGATAAGGTAAGACTCCAGTCTCTGTAGACACAATATCTGCCAAAGAAATTAAGACAAATAGTAATACTACTTGAATTTTCACATACACATTTTCACAACAAGAAGATACTAATGTTTTATTCTGTTCTTTATTTGTGTCCCAGAGATAGACAGAATTGAGAATTATGCTATGCGTAAGTCTCTGAACACCTCAGGGAACAGCCTATTCACTTGCATACAAGTGACACAGGAAATGTTTTCTAGTACTTCAAATCTCAGAAAACTTATAAAATTACACATTGATTTCAAGTAGGCTCTTTAGAACCACTTCTTGCTTCACACTGTGAAAAAGTGCCAAATCAGTTGTATTGGTTTAACTGAAGGAGAATTAATTTTCTTCTTGAAGTTAGAAACTTATCTTTTTCATAGCTAGCATGGTCATTTGGATTTAGTTTGAGAACAAGAATATAACACCCCAGGACAGAACTACTGTTTGTCTTGAAGTAACTTGCCAGTGTTTTTTGAGCTGGAAGAAAGAGAATGTACGAGTTTACTCTTATCTTCGTTGTTGTCTGGGAGCATTCTGTCTGAAGGTGTGAGGCATCAAGGAAGGGGGTCATAGAGGGGGCAGACCTTGACTGACACCCAGGCTGATCATGGAGAATATTCTGTGCCATCAATCTCATGCTACATATTTAAGGGTAGTCAGATTTTGTGGCTGAGGAGATGGAGACCCATTTCAGTTCTGCTCCAATTCAGTTGAGTTCCATTCAGGAGTTCTTTTAGTTTGGCCTTTCGCATTCCTGCCATTTTGCAGTGGGCCTATGGGCCTTTCTGCCTTTCTCACCAGGATCAGCTGTTCAGGATCAGGGTGTTCTCCCTTCCCAGGACCAGCTGCTCGCTGTGGACAGAGTTCATGAGGAGCTGCATTGAGTAGCTTTTACTTTATATTCTATTTTTTATTTTACATATATTATTAGTATATTAGTAGTAGTGGTGGTATATAAGTGTTAGTTCTTTTATTAAACTCTGTTTATCTCAGTCCCTGAGTTTATCTCCTCCCTTTCAATTCTCTCCCCTGTTTGAGAACGGGGGAGGGGAGGAGTGAGTGAGCAGCTATTGCAGTTTTATTGCTAGCTCAGGTTAAATTGCAACACCAGTCTTTGGCTCAGGAGGGGTACAGAGCTTCCTAATGCTTCCTCTGGTCAGCCCTGCTTCTCATCTCATCTGCTGTGGCTGGTGCCTCCTTGCTTTGTAGACTTGCCAGAGTGATTGCTATACAGGATAAAATCATCTTTGTGTGTGCTCAAATACACCAAGAAATTAGATATTGAAAGATGTATATCTTTAAAAATCTTATCAATGTATATTACTGGATACTACATCAAATCTAGCTGAATGTAGTAAACTATATTTTGGTGTGGGGTTTTTTCTTTGTTTTTCTATAAAACATAAATTTTAAGAAACAGGCAAGACAACACTGTCCAAGTTGGATGTGTGCTGTCTGAAATGCCGAACAAAGTACAAAAAATTATATTCTGGCAAAATAACCTTATTTACTCACTTTGAGGTCAATTGCCACATACTTCTTAATGAGGCCCAGGTGGTGAAAGTGGATTAGGAAATGAATCTGAAACTAATTTTCTTCTATGGTGATTTGTGTGTATGGAGAAGAGGAGAAAACACCAAGGCTCTAAAATTTAAGAATATATAAATAACTTAGCGCTGCATCTTTATCCATGCTAATTGCATGAGACAACTGACAATTTTAGTAGTCACATTTTCTAAACCATAACTGGAAAAAGAACAGACTTGGAGCTTGCACTTATTTTGTTTTCTACACAATTCCATGAATTGAAGAACTGTGGCAGGTTATTTCCCTCATCATTATTATTTACATAGAGTAACAATATAACAATTATTTTGTATATGTCTGTCGAGGGTTAAGATTGAGGGGTGACAATCAAACCCTGGCAGATGTATTGTTAACCTCCTCTCTCCCCCACTTCCCCTTTTGCCCCTCCCTCTCCCCCCTTCCCACTCAGGACAGGTGATCGGGAGGGAAAGAAGGACAGAGAGAAGAGAGTTGGAAAAGTTAAAGATGTTTTACTAATGCTACTAATAAGAATAGAGAAAATAATACAAAATATACAAAACCAATCTTGAAAGTCTCAGCAACTGCAGAGCCAGCACCCAAAGCCCTGGATTAGACTCTGTAGCCAACCGGAGCTGGATTCAGTCTCTCACTAGGCCTCAGTTCACAGGGACGACTAGCAAGGTCCTCTCCTAATGTCGGCCATAAGCAGAAGGGAAGGAAAAAGGGGCGAGATCCTCGTGATCTCCCACTTTTATATGAAGTATTCACGTGAATGGAATGTTATACACCGTTGGTCAGTCTCTTGGTCACCGGTTTCTCGTTGCCACTCTCGCGAGATGTCCGTCTGTACTTATCAATAAGTTTGCATTCCATTGCTAGGTTTACCAAAACATGTGTCTGGTTCTCCAGGAAAATGCAGCTAATATGAAGGATTTAGCTGGCAGGCAAAATTCACTAAAAGAGAAACTTGTTTTTTAACAAAACCAGGACAATGTCTTTTCGATGTTCCTTTCATTGTCTCATAGAAAATAATTTAGAAGAGGCAGGTGAAGCAAATCAATGACAATAAACACAAATTAATTTCGAAAATATTAAAAGGGACCATTGAACATAGATTTAGTTCTCCTGAGGAAAAAAATTAAGATACCTGTGATAATACTCTTCATAGTACAGTCATTTCTTTTAGCTTTCATTTAATGCTATCTAGTTGAAGACAAGAACTTTAAATGAATTTGCAAAGCATAGATAGAATTCCCTTTAGTATCAGCTTTGTGTCTCAACTTCCAAAAAACCCTTGTATATTTATTCAAACAATAATTACCTAGGACAAGATTTTACAATCCTTTACTACTTACAGTATCAATATTAAATAGAAAGCACTATGTGTTTACCCCAAAAGTGAACAACTCATATTTAAATTAAAGTATTTTGAAATTTGTGATATTTTGAAACTAGGGCACTTTCTATAACACTTTCATACTGCTATTAAAAAAAATATTTTAGATTCAGGTTGTAGAACTGATTCATTTTTTTCCTGTTTAACTCTTTATTTTAAAATATTAATTTCTGTTTATTAAAATTCTATAAAAGTTAGGCTTCCCATAAATCAAGTGCTAATACCTCCCTGATGCACTAATATCTATTTCTCTTCAATGAATATGGAGGTATTTTCTGAAAATACTTATTTTTATAGCATTTGCAAGCTGTTAGAAGTGACGGGGTAAAAGTATGTGCTGATATCATGGCTATTACCAAATGGTATAGAATTTTAAATGAAATAATGTGGAATAGATCTCGTTAGCTAGAGAAGTGATTATTGCATATTGAAAAACTGTCGAAATAAGTTCTTTTCCTCATTAAAACTCCTTCCATGGATGGAGTAAAATCAAATGCTTATCATATGAAACAAACCATCTTAAATGTAGTTGCTCTGAAAAACAGCAGATTTTTGTTTAATTCTAACTAACAGTTATTGTATTGAGCCAGTAGTAAAAAAATAATCTTAGCAAGTATTTCCTGCACTTTCAAAAGTCTTTTTTGGCTGTTTTGTATGTTTTTTGTTTGGTTGGTTTGGTTTTGTGTGTTCGTTTTGGTGTTGGCTTGGTTTTGAGGGTTTTGTTTGTTTTATATATTTATGTATTGTATGTAGTGGAGTGAGCAAACAAAACTCAACAAACTCTTACAGACATTATTTTCATTACAGCATTTTTTCATTTGGCTCAGTTTAGTTAAGTACTCTAAGTAAAAACAGATATACTTGATCAACACTTTAGATCACTCATAAAAGTTCATAGAAACATGAGCAATTGTTTCGAGTGCACTGCACACACTTGTGTGTGCTTTTTTTTTTTTTTTAATTTATTTGGCCCAGTTCTGCCAGGTAGTTAGATAAAGGTTCTGTATTTCACAAAGTCCTACATTTAATTCCACATCAAAGGTTCAATCCTAACTTTGAAGGCACTGTTAACTATTAGAAAAATGGAGGAAAAAACAATTTTCTGATTGTAGTTTGACATTCTGTCATATTGTGTTAGTAGAAGTTTTGCCTGCAGAAGTACAGCAGTTATAGCAACACAGAAGGTCCTCTAACATCAGTACATTCATGAAAATGAAAGTTCTGCTTGTGAAGTTATTTTTAGAGGGTTTTTTAACTTGATCTGTAGTAAATTAATATGTCCTAAAATGTAGAAGCTGAGCTTATAACCATACTTCTGAAAAGCTTGTAAGTTAGCTGTCAGTCTCAGTCTGAAAGAACAGCATAACAAAGACAATTCTATTTTCAGAATTAAAACATTTCTTTAATTATTATATTGAAATTCTGACTTTTTTATTATTCTGATATATGTTTATAAAAGCTCAGATGATCAAATATTACACTATTGTATCATATTTATTAAATTCTTGCAATTTTTATTCATCATTCTATGGAACTAACCTTGAGAATTGTCATGTTTATAGAAACAAAATATATGTGTTCTCAAAAATAACCTTTATAATGTAAGAGAGCCTAAAAGCTATATCGACTTTTCATGAAACATATGCTTTCTTCCATTTTCTATCATTTTGACAATACTTTTTCTTTCTTTATCATGCTTAGGTTTTCTCTGGATCGTCATACTGACCTTGACAGGATATTTAATATTCATTCTGGAAATGGGTCCATCTATACATCTAAGCCACTTGACCGTGAGATATCTCAATGGCACAATCTTAGCGTTATAGCAGCTGAGATCAGTAAGCCAATTTGGTCTCTTTTTCCTTTCAGTTTTCCTTAGCCTGCAAAGTTACAGCTGTGACTTCATAAAAAAAAAAAAAAAACAACTCCCTTCCTTCCTCCCCCGCCCCTTTCTATTAGATATTCTGGGAGAGTAAAATGGAGGTAGCTAACAGCAGCTGTCTCCTCATCGCTTTTTTTGTTACCAACTGCACCACTGACCTTTAATATCCAAGTAAATTCTGAAATGTTACCCAATTAAATAACAACACTGGAGTAATTTTGTTTTCTTCCTTTTCTTTGAGGACAATGACATGATTTTGCTGTTAAAATAGCAGAGTTCAGGACGGTAATCTATTTTTTCATCTCTATCATTCTCTTCATTTCCTTAGAAGTAATTTCATTATCTCTTCCTATGGTGTCTACACCTGCAGCTCTTGGAATCAATACTTTTACAAGTTAGGTTCAATTTGATACCTAATCTGTAGCATTTACTATTTAAATCAGTTTTCTGTAGACATTTTAATGCTAAAAGTACAAAGGCAAAAGCAGAGATCCTCCTAAACCTACTACATTATTGAAATTGACTCTAATCACTTGATAAAAAATTTTCTAAGGGACGAAGTTCTGATCTTTGAAATGAGCTAGTGAGGATAATTTGCTTTCAAAGACACTGTTTTTTTAGGGTTAATTCTGCATTAGTCAAAAAAAAAAAAAAAAAGGAAAAGAAAAAAGTGCTGATCAGCAGTGAAGCCTGGCTGGCAAGAACTACACTGCAGAGAACTAAATGGAATGTTGTGTCCAGCCTATTAACCATTCTTAGCATGCCCATCCCCATTTCTGTAGTCCAGAGCAATAGGCTCATTGTATTGAGCATACCCAATAGCTATACCTTTTTTTCTTCAAAACTATTTTTTTTTTTTTCCTTGCAAAGCATGGTCTGGAGTGTACAATCTTTCACAGTGCTGTCCAATGTTGTAAGAATACTTTCAGAAGTATTTGTATAATGAAAAGACTTAGTATCCTTGTATGCTTATATCATAGTTCTAGGCCTTTATATTCATCAGGATACTCTGAGGAAATTTACATTCTGTAGGTAGTTGGAGTAGCTAGCATTCTCTCAAGAAATATGTCAGTTTTGGAGAAAGAAGTGAAAGGGGAGATACATGTCTTTAAAGCTTTTAAAAGTATTACCTGTAAAGCATGACACAATGGGAAAGCAGTGTTAAGAATAGAACTCATTTGGAAAGTTAGTACAAAAACGTAAAAAAATATGAAAAACAATGTCCTAAAGTTGCCATTTTAAACAATTCATAAAGTCAAAAAGACCCACATCACACTCTTCAGCAAATGTGTTATTAATAACAGGTGAACATAATGCCAGCTACTCCTATATGTTTACTGGTTTATTTGCAGCAGCTTAAAAGAAGTTATTTCGAATCATCTCTCTCGTTATTTATTCTAGTCACATTGCAAAATCATATAGTATCTAGCCACCAGCCAGCAGAATTCGAAGAAATGGCTGCACTTTTTTATTCCCAGACGTTATTTCAGATTCTTGGTATGGTAACTAGATCAGCAAGTGGGAACAGAGACACTTGTATTCCTGAATTAACCTATACTAATGAGAGGGCACTCTAATACTAGGGTTTGATATTTGGCAAGGGGGAGGTCACTATTCTTGTTTCTTAACCTAAGGTCTGAAAATCTACTTTCATATTTTTTAAAACAATTTAAACATAAAAACTCTGATTCTAATTAATTCTTTACTAGATTTGAGGGGAGGATACTTTCATTGGCTTTGTTGCAATTTCTCCCTCTTTCTTAAGGCACAAGAGAAGATCATGCTTGAAAAATTTTCAAAATACATGTACACACAGTTAAAAATGTCTTTTCTGTGTAAAACAAAACAGATCACAAATAATTTCAAAAGTAAAAATCAAAACTTTATTTGTCTGTATAGTAATGGGCATACTTTTCATAGACTGCATTTGTATAAAGTTGCAGCCTCTGTTTTCATGTGAAAGCTTAATTGCTCACTAGACACCAATACTTTATTTTTTACTCTAAACAAAACATCTCCTTGTTTTCAGGAGGCATGACTCTTACTTGCTAGCAGTTTGTATGCTAAATTTTGACCAGTTTCATACCTAAGCTTGCATGTATGTTGTCATGAAATTCAGAAGAACACAGAAAACTTTTAGTAGGAAGATAAACTCATTATTCTTCTCTCTTCTCCTGTCAGACAACCCCAAAGATACCACTCGTGTTCCTGTCTATGTAAGAATTTTGGATGTTAATGACAATGCACCACAGTTTGCTGTATTCTACGATACTTTTGTCTGTGAAAATGCAAGAGCTGGACAGGTATGCCTTCAATAAACACTTTTGACTATTCAGTTTTGGTATGGTGCTTAACTATAGATCGTTCTGGCCTATTGCTTGGGAGAAATCATGTCCAAAATGGCTTCTGAAATGTCAAAAATAAAAGCAAAGTAGCTCTGTAGGTGAGGCTTGGACTGCAATACCAATATATTACAATAACATCGGTGTATCAATTATCACTTCTCTTCACTTAGCCCTGTAATACTGTTAAATGCTGACTAGATATGTCCAAAAGACGGCCTCATAATTAATTTTGCCATTGTTTTCACAAAGTAAAATATTATATGTAACTACTAAAAAGTTTAATCTATATTTTCAATAACTCTCAAATACTAAAATTCAGATCTATTTCAATCCATGCTGATGATCTGATTGTGATTACAGACACCTACCTCTGTACCTCTGTCACACCTTTTTTTTTATTTTCTTTTTTTTTTTTTGGTTTGGTTTGGTTTGGTTTGGTTTTTTTGTTAGTTGGTTTTTGGTTTGAGGGTTTTGTTTGTTTGTGTGTTTTTTGTTTTTTGGTGGTTTTTTCTTTCTTTTTTTTTTTTTTTGTGATTGTTAGACCTATCTTTTATTATTGCATCAAAAACTTCTGAAGTACAAAATACACTTTTCTTCTAAAGGGTCACCATGATACTTTGTTTCGCCTCTTAGAGGCTACAGTATGTGTACATTGATTTAAGTGAAATGACTTCACTGCTTAATGTCTAGTTCCTAATAGGCAGTTGCTTATTAGAACTGTTAAAAACCTGATTTCCTATTACAGCATAGCATGTCCCAGAGCACCATCAGCCAACAATAGACCCTTTAAAATGGTAGCAGCGGTATCTCTGTGTAATCATTTTAGCACCTTTGAATAGAACGTGAGTGCCAGCTTCTCTTAACTGTTTAAGTCCTGCAGATGTGTCATTCAGGTTGTATTACAAATTTCACATTCAGGTTGTCATTCTACTTTCTAAAGTAACATCTATTGGAAACTGAAACAGAGGATTTAAAACCCAAATTTTTAGTGCATAAAATATCTAAATGTACCAAGCAAGGGCATTTGTCTGTTATGAGATTTATAAGAGAATTCAAGCAATTAGATAAAAAGAAACCACTGGTTAAACACCTAGTATTTTTGAAAGTTGCAGTGTCTCCTATAAATGCTAAAGTAATACTTTCATAATTTGCAATATGATATATGGATCAAGAATCGGAAAAGTAGAACACTCAGTTTTCCTCTTCCAGTTTCACAAAAACAAAAAAAAATCCTTGGTAAAAAGAATACATCTAAATACATTAATCCACAGATCTTGCTCATTAGAGTTTTTAGAATCTGTTCTGTCCATGTTACTAATTATAGAGGGTACAGGAAATCCTTAATAGAACAGTTATATTTTTATGTAAACATATTTTGAGGAACTCTGTTTTTCTGAGCTATCTAAAATATTGAGGTCAGTATAATTTAAAAGTAAATATTAAAGTTATTTCTGCATTACACTGGTTTTCTGTTTACAGTCAGAAAAGGCTGTTAGTTAGCAAGTTGAAAAAAACCCTGCAATTATTTATTACTAATAAATGACAAGCTAAATAAGTGTACATATCCATAAATATTAATTTAAATTGTTATAGAGCTCAGTAGTGTCTCATTTATCAGAAAAAAAAAAAAAAAAACCCTGTACCAAGTTTACTAAAAGACCTATAAACATTTTTTTTTTAAATCTGAGTTCTTTATGATTGTTTAAAGGAAACAATTCACAAGAAGAGTAAAAATTGAATGCTAGATAACATGAATAATCTATCTGAATGTAATTATATTCTTCTTGCTTACTGGTAGATCCTAAACAAGGCTTGTTGATTTAGAATCCGGTCTGTCCTGAGGGACTGAATCTAATCAATTCATACTGAACACAGCTCTCTAAGTGTGATTCCTCCCATATTTATGCAATTTTTTTCCTTTCAGTGTTTCATAATTATGTTTGATTCATGATCAAATTTAAATCTTCACTGAAACTATTATGATACGATATCAGTCACAAATTCTGTGGTACTCATTTAAATATTTCCTATCTCCTACTGACAAACACTATAATGAATATTATAGCTTTACAGTGTCTTTATTTTCCCTTAAAATTTCCATTCCCTCAATTTATGTAGAAGTATATATAGAATATAAACAAATATATATATACAGTTACACATATAGACACATGCACTGTATATAATATATATGGATGTGTATGTATGTACACATACACATTCATGCATCTATATAGCAAAAGAGACAGAAAGAATTTTTTTGAAATGTGATTTTTGTAGTCTGAGTTAATTAAAGGGCCTGTGATTGTTTCCCTCCTTGTTATTACTGCTGATGTCAGATCATACTGTGACCTTCCAAACAATGGGGATACCCTGTTCAAAAACGTCAAGCCACAAACCAGCAGCACCTGGAGCAGAATCACATTTTGATGATTGTTGTTCTTTCAACCCTTCACCCCAAAAAATGAGGATAATCTTGATGTGATGGTATAAAAGAGACATGAACATTTATACAAGCTATACAAAGCTGAGGAGCTGAGGGGAAGAAAGGAGTGAAATGCTCAGACTGCTCTAGCACTGTACACCAAGAAGTTCAGCTGTTCTCCACCCCCAGGTGAGAAAAGCCAGGAGCTCAGTCTCTGTGCAGATGGATTCCTGCCGGTTTTGTCACCTCCCAGCTGCCACAGGTTTGGCAGCCTCAGCAGCCAGCCTCCAGAAACCCTCTAACGTAAAAGTCAGGAATCAGTGTAGAAAGCAGAAGTCAGTTCTATTTTAGAGATATTTTACGTGAAAGCTTGAGTATGTTTTTCCAACATGTTCACTTTTCCTAAAGTAGTGATCAGAGGAGGGGACCTTCTTCTCCCTTTGTAAACAGCTGGTCGAAAGAAAGCAGGCATGAGCTGGCCTTAGACAGCCATCAGTGGCCACTCAGCCACTCCCTCCCTCCTCAACAGGATGGGGGAGAAAATAAGATTAAAAAGAAAATAGGTTGAGATAACATCTGGGAGATAACTTACCGATTACCATAACTGGAAAAAAACAGAGTAGACTTGGGGAAAACTAAATGAATTTACTGCCAGGTAAAAATAGGTTCGGGGTGGTGAGAAACAAAGACAAAAGAACTTGAACACCTTCCCTCCATCCTCCCTCCTTTCCAGGCTCACTTTCACCCCTCATACCTGACTAGTCTACTTCATCCTCTCTGCTGCTCCTTCCTCCTCACACTTCTCCCTGCTCCAGTGTGGGTACTCCCCATGGGCTGCCGTTCTTCTCAATACATCTGCTGCATTCCAGGGCTACAGGGAAACACTTGCCCCAGCGGGGTCTCTCCCGGGGCCGCAGGGGAGTCTCTCTTCAGGTTTGGTAAAACACGGATAGTATTGCACGGAGAGCAGCTCCTCCCCTCCTCCTGTTCTCCCCTCAGGGCTGGCAGGGCTGTTTCTCACATGATTTCCCTCAGCCCTGGCTGCCGGGCAGCATTTTGCCCTGTCTTCCCCAGGCTTTCCCCGAGGCGCCCACCCGTGGCTGAGGGGCTCAGCTGTGCCCTGCGCTGGGGCCGCTGGAGCTGGCTGGAAAACTGCATAGTTTTCTGTTTTCCCTTTGGCTGTTCACGACTTCCTCCTCCTCTGGCCATTATAATATATATATATATATATATATATATATGTATACTTGTGTCTGGGGGGTTATATCCACAAAATTTGAAAACACTAAGTAATAAATCCATAGACTTTGTGTTAAGAGATAGGTGCCATCATGGGTGCCCAGTGGCATTCTGGTCTTTTCAAAAATGATGTCCTTTTTCTGAAGGACTACCTCCCTGAGCCAAGAGGATGACAAACAAACAGCATGGTTCCCTGCAGCTTTCAAAGCCCCCAAAACAATGAGGAAAGTTGTATTTTTGTCCGTTTGGGTCTCCGAGTGTGCTTGTTTGAATCTTGTTGTTCTTAGCCTTCATCTTACCAAATCTATACATGTCCACTCCCTTTTCATATGTCCCAATGTTACGTAAATTGATCTAGTTCATCATGGATTGTCTTTCAAAGACATTTAAAAATATGAATGATTTATTCTTTTCTTTTTTTTTTTTTATTTCCTGTATCTTAATTCAGCAGAGATTATACATGCACGCCAGGTTTATTGAACCAATTCTTATTATGTTGCTTTTATTCTTATCAACTCATCTGACCTATACGAAAAAAAAAAATCAGGGATATTTTTCTCAAACCTTGCTTAAGCATGGCTTTTGGTATCTTTACTTTTCCAGTAATTTCCTTATTATTTTCACCAAATGCCTTTCTAAACATTATTCTTTTCATCAAAAAAATAATTAATATATATATGTGTTGAAAAACTAAATTCTTTGTGCTTTCATTTTCTAGTACTCAGTTTTCCCTTCTTTTTTTTTTTTTAGAAGTTTTTATGTAACTTTCTTATACTCCCTGATTCCAAAGTGTTAACTTTGTTTTTGACATCTCTCTCATTTATTTTGTCATGCTACAGTTTGTAGTCAATTTACTTGAATATTTTTTCTTGTCCTTTTTCAACTGATTTATTCTTACTTAATTCCTTCAGTATATTTCCATAGATCTTACACCAGTGTTTCTAGCAATATCAGAACTTTTTTCAAAACCTCTCAAAGTTGTACTTTGTTTTACTCTGGCAAGAGAGAGTTTTTTGTCAATATAGGGTTTCTAAATGGTTGTGGTTTTTGTTTTGTTTTTCTTAAAAGAACATTATCTTTTCTGTTCTTTGTACAAAATTTAAAAACAAATGTATAGTGTCTTTTAGAAAAAAAAAATAACCATTTATTTAAACAGTGGATAGAACTGATACTCAAAGAGGACCTACCAAGCACAAAGGTAAATTGCATTGGAATAAACAGCCTACACATCAAGCTTGTTTCTACTGTTTAATGAGTTTTTAGTGGCTAAAAACCCTCTTTGGCTACTTTCGAGCCCTTACTTTCCTGACTGTTTTCAGATAGAGAAATGGCTTCCCCACAGTTACTGCTTTGTGACATTGCTAGCAAGGAGAAGCAGTTTACTGTGGGTGTAATGGGATTATCCCATGATTGATTGATCTAAGAGGAAAACAGCACTATATGAAACCATGTGTAAAACAGGATATATCACATTGATATAGTAACATGGAGAATAATTTTATGAGAATTCCAGGGAAACAAAAGACTTCACAGATTTCTGTATTTGGAATAGTCTGGATAACTTCTAAACTTCTCCAGCCTAATAGCTATTTCCTGTAATCTGCCAGTTTCTTTCTAAAAGTCAAGTTTGCTAAATCTGTTTCTTATAGAAAGGCAGGAGGATAGTAGAATTTAATCATATTTACTTCCTCCTTTAAAGAGTCTCTTATAACTAAACAGGATTTTCTAATAAGACTTAAGTACTTCTTTCCTGTATAGTCACTCCTGCTTGATAACTAAATTTTTAGAAAAATAGGGTACAAAATGGTATAGACAAATTTAAGAAACTGAGAACTAAAATCTTTAATGATCCAGTATTATTCAGTTTTATTAAGAAATAATAAAAATATACATCAAGAGTGGTAGATATTCTGCAATAGTCATTGTCTGTATTTACGATGTAACACTGGGTGGTAGATGACCTACAAGGCAGAGTTTACTTTCTGCCATTTCAGTTCCTCTCAGTTGTAGGTTTATATTCTAAAGACACTGAGAAAGGGAAAAGGCTGCTGATGTACATGTTGATTACAAATAAAGAGGTGTAC
This sequence comes from Patagioenas fasciata, assembly GCF_037038585.1. NCBI lineage: Eukaryota > Metazoa > Chordata > Aves > Columbiformes > Columbidae > Patagioenas > Patagioenas fasciata. Next base: position 87,297,314 of record NC_092521.1, read on the forward strand.
CCAGTAAGAAATGTTTCTTTCTTCCTCAATTGGATTTGCACATATTTAGGAGACTCTAAGGAGTTATTCTGTTATTAATCACTGTCTAGAGGTTTGAAGTCAAGCAAGCAGTGGCTAAAATCTATTATACACTAGGCTTTATTGGTCCTTATAGCTTCAAGAGTGAGTTCAGGTTTGGTAAAACATGGATAGTATTGCAAGTGGCTGCCTAGCAACTGCACTAAAGGGAACGCTCGTGCAACACAGCTCCCATGTTTAGTTACAATCTTAATTACTCCTATGAGCTCTGTTCCCACAAAGAACTGGATAATAACCAGAATAAAAACCCTGCAGAGTCATTGGATTTACCTGTCAGACCATAGTACAGTCTGCTTACAGTGGTTGTATTTGTGAAAATTATAAAAATTTGAGCAAAGAAAGACCATCTTTCATTATGTCTGTAAGGTACCCCAAGATGTATCTAGGCACAGTTTCAGTAAGATAATTCTTAAAACTTTAACTTTTAAAGAAATTATCAGCAAGTAATTTGAAACTGCATATTTTGTCGACCAGGTGTTTGCTGGTAATTTTGAATCATCCTTACATTTTAATATCTAAATAATGCTTTCAACAACAAAACACAAGCAAGGTGTTTTGTTTTGGTTTTTAATCTCTAATGTAAGCAAATTAGCCAAATTTGCTTGCAAAATGTTTGGTAAAGTTAAACATGATCAGTGATTGAACAGAGAAATTCCGAGAGAACTTCAGTTGCTATAACAAATGAGGGATGGGGGAATTAACAGATCTTCTCTTGCTGTCTGTTGTTCTGCTAAGGGACACTGGTCTGCAGTGTTGTAGTAGGTGATTCAGCCCTGTAACGGTAAAAGATTTTAGGCTATTAAAAAGTCTACATACTCCTTTTAAACAATGAGCATGGAGGAGTTGATTTTCATTAGCTTAACACCATCCACTGACTGTATTCATGGTCTCCAGTTATGAAGTAAAATGGACTGGTGTATTAGTGACTTAATTTTGAAAAAATCTCTAGAGATTTATTTGCTAATTACTTAATAAAAATTGAAAGGTTTATTCTTTAAGAACAAGTAAAATTATATGTGAAATTCTATGCTTGTGTTATGTCTTGTTCATCTAGTAAGATGTGGAAGCTTATATGAGAAACCAAATTTAGAGAAAGACAAAATTCCAGTTGAGAAGGTAAGCAAGCTGCTGTGTTAAAAGAAATCCAGTCCCTGGCACATGAAGAAATTTGTTGCTGTATTCTGGATGAACAAGAGAGAAGTTTGGAGTTAATTGTGCATTTGTTAAGGCAAACAGGAGTACATTGCAATTGTTGACACTAAAGATGATAATTCCTGACAAAAGCTGCCATATGAAGAGAAATGGCTGGATTTGGAAGAACTGGAGGAGGAAAAACAAACAGGGTTTAAAAAGTATGCCACAAAGAAGCAGTGGTGTTAAAAATTAGATGCAATTCCATGCTTGAAAAAACAGTGTTGTTTGAAAAGGTGGATCAGAAATGAAGGATAAAAATGACCCAGGCTAAGGATTAAGGTATTTTTGGAAGTTAAACTTAAGAACATAACTGAACATTTATGCATGCGTGTACAAAACTTCAGCCATAAGTGCAGTTTTTTTCACTATGGTATATTAAAACAAAACCAAAACCCCTGAAATAAAGCAAGAAATGTGACAATAACTGGATTTTGTGCAGGAAATTATATTTTGCCAACATTAAGTATAGAAACCTCAGTGAAAAAAAAAAAAAAAAAGAAAAAAAGCCACACATTAATTTACCTGACAGATTTAGAAATGAAAGGGCTTCCCATTACTTCCCCAAAAAATACCCACATGTTTTTGTAGGCATTACAGAAAGCATTCAGTCCAAGTATTGCCCTGACCTGATGCAGCTTACTTTGAGAATTGTGACAGCAGATTCTCATCCCATTCTGAGATGATGCATCTTCAGTGTATACTACAATGTTTCACAAGTGTTGAAATATGTATATAATCTCACTATCATTTTTCATCTCAGGAATCTTATAGTTGTATATTACTATGCTAGTAAATATAAAACCTTGGTTTAGAAACATATTTCTTATTTCTAAAATTAATTTGAAACTCTAACTTCCATATCAGAACACCTGCATGATATAATACCATTTTTGTTACAAAAATATAAAACATCCTCTCAATTATTGTCACAGGTGTTTATTTGAATTTAAAATGATAGATCAGAGATGAAGAATAAAAATGACCTAAGCTACAGAGAAAACAATTTTTGGCAAGTTTTGTCCTCTATGTTGTTACAAAAATATATAAATATGCATTGGGAACAAAAAAAAAGTAGAGGAGGACTAAAGTAAAAGCTGGCCATTTTATATGTCTACATGTACCACCACATGAAACATGTATGGATGCTTTTGTTGAGAAAACTAATATGATGTGCGTGTTTAACATTTGTTCAGTTAATATGTTCTACAGATTAAGTCAAAATGTTTGAATATGAAGCTGTCTTAACAGTTCTAGTCTTCTAAAATTAATCAGACAACTGTAGTCAGTTTGTTTTGTTCTTTGCTTGCTTTTTTTTCCTGCAGCTTATTCAAACCATAAGTGCAGTAGACAAAGATGACCCTCTTGGTGGACAAAAATTTTTCTTCAGTTTAGCTGCTGTTAACCCTAACTTCACTGTTCAGGATAATGAAGGTAAAATTCATGCCTGTTCCAGGGAAGGAGTTTTAACTCTGCTTTCTGGCATACATTTCTGAACTATATTTGCTTTTTATGCCTTTCAAGATGTGGAGAAGCTGTTAAGGCTGCTGTTAGCAAGAATAATAATAAGTTTACCTGAATGCTTGTGGTTTAGGACTTCTACATTTTTACCTGTGTAAAAGTGAGGCAAAAAGTAGCATGGTAAAAATCTGATAAAACAAATCATAAAGAAAATCAGTAAAAGTGTTGGTTTGGGGTGAGTAGCCAGATGACATATTTGACTGAAGGAGAACAAAAAAAAAAGGTTTCAAAAATGGCTTCAGTTGCAAGTTCAGATTTTTCACTTCAGCCTTCTGTAGCATAGTTTTTATTCCCCTCGTCTTTTTTTTTTTTTTTTAATTTCTGTTCCTTAATGAAAATAATGGTTCTAACCCACTTCAGTTTTTCTTTTGATCCTTTGTCAATCTTTCTTTATCAGGGAAAGTTTTCAGAAGATTCTGTTGGGGAAGAGGAACTATGTACCCGTTTTGGTCTTCATTATCATTGTTACTAACTGAGAGGGCTCTGGATTACAGAAGAAATAAATGCGAGGTTACATGGTATCAGTCTGCAAAGGTGTTAAAGGCATAAATGCAATGGGAATAATCCTCTTTTCCTGATTAATATTTCAGGAAGTAATAGTCTGCAAACAATAGCAGAAAAAATATTCTAACAGTAGGGAAAGTGAATACTTGAAATCAAATTGTTTGGGTACCTTATAAAATCCCCAGCAGCAGAGGTATTTAAAGATACGTCAAACACATAGGTTTTGATGTTGAGTGAAAAAAACCAGCATACAAATAACCAAAACTAATTGAGAGATGCAATAAAGGAAAACTTTGTGTTTCACATCATGTAGGCTATGAAAAATACATAAATTAATATTTTATACAAAGATTATATACTGGTGACTAAGTCCTGAGTGTATAGAGCTATAGACCTTGTTATTTCTTTTCTGTCTGTAATTATTTTCTTTCTTTTTGCACATGGCTTATTTTAATTCAGCCTGAAATTGGCTGCAAGATAGCTAATCAGTTACTTCAAGAGATCCACAAGTATGATGAAAATTAAATTTTCCTTCTAATGGAGATTAAATATTCATTTTCTCTCTTTTGAAGCAAGAAGTTAACAACCCTACTATTGGCTCATGCTCTAGTGTTGTGGCACTAACAACAGAAGAAACAGCCTCCCCGTGTTATTCATCCCTTCCCTTCCTTTCCTTCCCTCTGGCCATTCAGTTAACGGCTTTTGATGCTGCAGTATACTATATACTACTAAGATTTGTCTGCTACAGATACAGTTTAGTAAACTCACTTCTCAAAACTGTGCAGGAATCCCTATTGTCTTTCACATTTTCTGAATTCCTAAGAAAATTTTTACCCCCACAAATCTATTCCATGTGCTAAGGTACACAATTCATTGTTCTACAGTATGTTGAAAGTGTTTTGGTGTAGAAAATCTCACACTGAGTTCATAGATAACATTCCTGTGGGTGCTATAACAGAACACCTTCAGAAAGAATCTTTCAGAACAGAGTGCTTGTTGAACAGTGTGAAGTGGAAGGTTATTTTTTCTCAGTTGGCCACTTCATTTCAGGGCTTCAGCCTTGAACTAGAACTGTGTCATGCACTGAATGCATGAATCTATAAAACATTTTAAGCTTTGAGAAATACTCTTTCCAAATCACACTCGAAGGTGGTGCAGAGGCACAGAGGAGTAGGCCAGATGTATATAAAAATTGTAAATAACTTTCTGATCAAATGGGAATGTCATTAGAAAAAGACAGAAATCACTATGATATCAGGAACACTTGCAAAATTCTACCAGTAAAGGGAAATATGATGGTTTGTGAAAAGGAGGCTGTGGGGAGACCTTATCTCTGTCTACAACTACCTGAAAGGAGGTTTTAACATGAAGGGTATTGGTCTCTTTGCCCGAGTAGCAAGTGATAGGACAAGAGGAAATAGCCTCACGTTACGTCAGGGATGATTCAGATCGGACATTAGGAGACATTTCTTCAAGGACAGAGTTGTCAGGCATTGGAACAAGCTGCCCAGGGAAGTGGTGGAGCCACCATCCCTAGAGAGGTTTAAAAGATGTGTAGGTGAGGTGCTTAGGGACACAGTCTAGTGTGAGATTTAGGTTACAGTTGGATTCGTTGATCTTAAGGGTCTATTCCAACCAAAATGATTCTATGATTCTACTATAAATGATACATTTTATATTCATACCCTCTACAACAGTATATTTTAATCAATCTAGATAACACTGCCAGAATTTTGACAAGAAGGAATGGCTTTAGTCGACATGAAATAAGCACTTACCTTCTACCAGTGGTGATATCAGACAACGACTACCCGATCCAGAGCAGCACTGGCACGCTGACCATTCGAGTGTGTGCCTGCGACAGCCGGGGGAACATGCAGTCCTGCAACGCTGAGGCCTTGCTCCTCCCTGCTGGCCTCAGCACAGGGGCACTAGTTGCCATTCTCCTCTGCATCATTATCCTGCTAGGTAAGAAAAAGAAATGCATCTTTTCCCCCATGAACAAGTGCATCAAGCCTGACTCATTCTACAGAACCATGCAGGTTTGTAAAATTAACAATCATGGGGTTTGCAAGAAGAATTGAACTGCAACTTAAAACAAAAAGGAAAAAAAAAAAAAAAGGCAAAACCTGTTTTTTTCTGGGAATTGGACATTTTATAATAAATAAGAATTCAAGTCCCAGACTGTTAAAACTACCAGCGTGCAACCAGAAATTTATTTTTGTTCTTTCAGTAAGTTATCCAAAAGAGAAGATCACAGAGGAGTAATAGCATAATGAAAAATCACTTTCATGTCTTTAATTTTTTTTTGAGAGAATGGTTCTTTTTTAAGTAAATAATTGAAGTCAACATGCTGTATATATTTCACAGAGAATATGCCAATGAATAGTGTTTCTACTATTTTAAATCACTGTCTATCCAAAGGTTTTAGTACCATAATAAATAAAAAAAAAGTAAAACCCCATTTTGCAGTTTTCAGAGTATCACTTAATGATCTATAATTCACCTCAAACCCAGTTTTTATCAGTATACTTTGAACTTAATAAAGGGAAAAGTTATTCACAATAGACCTGGCTGTTTTAAGACTAATCAAAGTTACAGAAGGGGCATGTAGACAAGCTCATGGTTCAGTAAAGCAGAGCAGACAATGTGTGTGCAAAATAGCACATTTTGATATAGACCTTACTTTGCTACCATAATACAGATATATATGTTTATCCATTTATCAGACAGAAATGAACTGCTGAAATGCAGCTGAAATAAAGCTCTTGCAGCTGGTGGATTTGCTAGTAAGAAATTGTTAAATAGAGATCTTTAACCATTATTTGTTTTTCTCTCTAAGTTATAGTGGTGCTGTTTGCTGCTCTGAAGAGGCAACGAAAGAAGGAGCCTTTGATCCTCTCTAAAGAAGACATTAGAGACAACATTGTGAGTTACAACGATGAAGGTGGTGGAGAGGAAGACACCCAAGCCTTTGATATTGGCACACTGAGGAATCCTGCAGCTATTGAAGACAAGAAGATTCGACGAGACATTATCCCTGAAACATTATTTGTATCACGGAGGACTCCTTCAGCACCAGATAACACAGATGTCCGAGATTTCATTAACCAAAGGCTAAAAGAGCATGATACTGATCCTTCTGCACCGCCATATGACTCACTTGCAACCTATGCCTATGAAGGAAATGATTCAATAGCTGAATCCCTGAGCTCCTTAGAGTCGGGTACTACTGAAGGAGACCAAAACTATGATTACCTACGAGAATGGGGCCCTCGATTTAATAAGCTAGCTGAAATGTACGGTGGAGGAGAAAGTGACAAGGACACTTCTTAACCTACAGTAGGCTACAGTTTTGTTTCCTTTGAGTGGAAGTAATTTTACAGGCACCTTCTGCACTCCACGGTATTTAACATTCAGGAAAATTTTCCTGCCACTCAGCACAATGGTTTCCTTTTAAAAATTGTTTTAAATTTGTCCATTAATGTCATTCATTATTTCTAGTAGAATGCCACATGGAATATATACAGCATTTTATTTAATCACCTTCCAAGAGCCAAAGCTATGGAAATTCAGTGTTGTCCATTTTAGTAAGTAAAATAAACAATACCTTACCTTCAAAAATTTGAATAAGGTAATAATCCCTTAAGCAACCTCATGTACAAGCCGCTTCTGTTAGGTACATGTCCTATCCTTGCAAGTGCAGCTTTTAAGATGGCAAAGAAGAAAAAATCTAGTATGTCCTGTTCTGTACATTAAAATTAAAACAAAATGTACACGTGGTGTTAATAAGTGTAATATGCAGCTGGTTTAAAAAAAAAAAAAAAGTTTGTGCAACTTCATTTCATCAAATTCTATCTGCCAATGTTTTATATTTATATTTTTGTATTTATTTTTAAGAAATAAACCAGTTTTTACAACTATGCTGATGTTTGCCTGCCTTCTCTGGCCATCAGTTCCAGGCTTGACGAGAACAGATTTCTTCGATGACAGCACAGCCAACTGTTAGTACTTCTATGCTGCAGTATTCTCCATAAATACTTGCACTCACAGGGAGAGGATCAAGTCATAGACCTATTTGCTTGCTCAAAAGTGCTACTGCTTACAGTTGTCACCTTTAAGAGAGATTTTATTTATTTTTGAGCTGAAGTAATGATATTACATGCTAGAAAAATGAACTACTATCTTGTCTCAACTTGATTTACCTTCTTCTAAAAGCATGCTGGTACAACTGATCCATCCAAACACAAAGAATTAGTTTCAAAATCTGAGTTGATTTTTTTCTATAGTTCTCTATTTTGCATCATAATTGCATCATCACAGGTGATTTGTATCTGCAATGGATAAAGTGTAAAAAGTTATTTCATTTTTAATCATTTTATAATCATTTTTAAGTACCATAATCTTCTGAAGAAAAATCACTTGATGACAAACCACTGTGTATTTTATTACAGTCACCTGAGTGTAACCTAATATCCTTTAAAGCTGTCAGACTGAAGGCTGACCAAGCATCAGTGAAATGAGCACACCCCTGACCTGATTTACTGAGTTTTCTGATAGCTCGGAAAAACATAGTAAAAAGTAAGCTGACCAACTGGCCGAACAGAAATGATACTTTAGCTATCACAAAACAAAGTAGGTCTCCCAAGACATTTTAAGATGCTTCTTTTTTTTTGCACGTCTATTTAGTAAACAGACACTACGATTTTGAATCATCGCTGAGATGAAATAATTTCAGAGCAAAAGCAGGACGTCATAGGGTCTGTATTTACTTATCATGGAAACACACATCTGAAGGATAATCCCTTCTCTGCCTCTCAACTTCTCACTGCCATAAAATCAACAGATATTGAAAATATATTAGTCTATCAAAAAGTGCAATGCTGCATTCTTATTTGATCAGATATTTCTTCTCCTTAATGGAGTGATTAAGCCTAATGAAGCTGAAAGCTGAATACAGTGCCATTATGCAAGCTGTTTTGGTGCAATGGATACCAAATTTTTATTGACTTGATATCAAGTTAAACTATTTGATCTATTAAGAAATGATAAATATTATGGATTTTTCTTCATTTTACTCAATAATACCTTCATTAACTGAGGAATTTTTATATTAATATAAAATTGGTCTGAAAATATTAAGAAACATCTTAGATAATCAGCATTAAAAAGCTTTGTAGAAGTCTTACAGGCTATACAAACAGTTAATCTTCTTTATCATTCTCTAGTGGAAGGGACCTAATTTTTTCATCCTTCCTAATCTCCATTGGTCCTTCAATAGCATGTAATAGGAAGAAACAAAAAAAAATCATCCATTAAATACATAAATGGACATAAGGCAGTCTTCCAATGTTGTTTTCTGTCTTCAGCAACATTAAGATCAGTGACACCCTGCATATTTAATTGAGTATGTAGTAAGACAGAAGATAAAATAGGCTGTAATACAGCTGTGTTTTCCCCCTTTTTTAAAAAAACAAGATTTTGGTTAAACAGGTTCAGATGGCACTTTTACATATATCTCAGTAAGAATCTCTGTTTTGTTTCCAGAAAGAAAAAACAAACACACACAGCTTCCTTGCTCCTTAAACATATCAACAAGTGTCAATAGGAATCCATTATTTGGATTTGTGTTACAGAATTATTTCTGAATAATAACTATGTGGAAATATTTGTCTACTACTACATTTAAAGAAGTTATTTTATAATTGTTCAGCAGCAGCTGAACCTAATGTTTAAAAATTAATCCTGTATGCATTAAAAAATAAAACAGTAGTATTTCTTGTGCAAGTATGTAACAGTATATAAATATAATACTATTTTTAATATGAATAGTAGAAATTTAAATTGTAGAAATTGTTTTACTGCTTTTGATATCCTTGGAATTTTATTTCCCAGTATATTTTAAGAAAACTGGAAAAAAAAATCCACTTCAGGACTATAGATGTTACTGTGTAAATAGCATTTCACTGTACAAATATATACAAATTTACCTCAACCTAGTGAAAGTGGGCATAAGAACATGCAGTTGGCTGTGCAGACAAATATTTAAAAAGCATTCAGGACATCATCATTCATTCTCATATGTAATTTATTTTAGGAACTGGATCATTAAAGCAACTGAGTCTGGTCCTTAATGTTACACACAGTCATCAAATACTCCACAAACATGTAAGGCCATATAATAAAAGGTGAAAGCCAAGAGCATCTGAAAAAGAGAAGAAAGGAGTCATGGCAGCTATCCCAGTGTCTTTCTTATACCCTTACAATAGTGAGGAACTGGAAAGTGAAACTCCCAGATGATTCAAAATGGAGAAAATTTAAAATAGGATACCTGCTTCCCAAGTAGTACCTGCATAGCTTAGCCACATTAAATTGTATGAAACAACCAAATATAACAACATGTAGTAAACAAGACCCTGGTATTGTTTAGTCTGAATTAATTGTCTATATGTTCGTCCCACAGGACCACACAAAACAAAGAAAAAATACGGTAATACTGCATTTCAAGTAGAACCTACAAATGACTTAGAAGACAGACCTTATGAGTGTTTAAAAATTTAGAAACATTCCAAAGCTATTGCAGCCACTAGACCCCCAAGAAATAGTGAGTTCTTTGAGTCTGTTGCAAAAATTGATTAAAAAAAAAAAAAAAAGAAAAAAGAAAGTGAAAGGACATGTGTACAAGATCCTTACATTAACAACAACAACAAAACCAGTAGTATTTCATAGGGCCTTCAGGGAAATGATTGATGATAAGAACTGCATAAGCAGACTAAAAACAAACAAACACCAAACCAACCACCAAAAAAAACCCCAACTAGTAGTAAACCAAACACCTAAATCAACAAAATTCTTATAATTTACTCGTACTACAGCAACTACAAAAATATTTGCTAAGGGCTGCAGAGTTGCTCACTATGATAACTCTGAATAACGGTGACAAGTAAATTAAATCATTAGTCCAGCTTGTTTCAGACTTGTTTGCCTTTATTCTAACAGAAGTTAAATTATTTGACCGTGTTCCTCAAGGTAAATACTTTCGTATGGCCCATCGCTATTTAGAAGAAAAATAAACTAAAATTTTAGGAAGCTAGTTAGTAACATATATCTGGTATAACCATATTTAAAGAAAAAAAAAAATGTTTAAGTTTCCTTACTTTCTTTCAAATGAGTGAACTAGACATCTGACTATAAAAGTTACCAGAACCTTTCAAGCACTGTGTTATCCTTATCAGACTCACTTGAACAGCACAGAAATCACCAACAGTAATCTGTTCACAGCAAGATGAGCAGATAGATGTTCAGGCTAAAACAATTTCACTTATTCATAACAGGGTTGTCTATTATGTCCAAAACCATTATGTAAATAGTAAACATAAGGAGATAATAGCAAATATAAGGAGACGTGTATACTTTTTTTCCCAACAAAATGTCATGGGTTTCTCTATTGTCTTTTCAGTTGTTCAGGGACTTATCCCCAAACTCTATTCTAATAGGGTTGAACTGCCTGAAAAGCCACTTACCACATAAATGAAGATGTAAAATATAGTAATAACAACATGGGAACCAATTAACACAATACACCAGATATAGTTAGTTAGTTTGTTTGGTTTTGCTTCTTTGCAGCTATATTTGTTTTCATTTTAAAGGAATATGGTCAACTATGAAATCAAAAAGAAGTTTTTAAACTAACACTTTTTCTGAAAGTAAGTGTATTTTTTTCAAAAATCCCACATTTCCATTAATATTTGCAAAACAATATTTTGATTATTTATTAAGCACTGGAAGAAAATATTTTCTAGATATACTTGCAGCCATGTTTAGGTACTGTGTGTGGAAACTTTCAACAAGCTTGTTTTACCTGTCCTGAGGGAAATTCTAATTGTACATCATCAAAATGCCAGAGGAAAGCCAACAGTTAAAACTAGAAATTATTTTTTAATGTCCCAAACATGCTATAGGATGACAAAGTAGCATGACTTGCAGCTGTACAGTCACAAAAGAAAGTGCAGCAAATCCAAGAAATTAATTAAACAATAGCTCCTGAAAACTTCTGGAAATCATGACAGTGTTGGCAAACTTTAATTTACATAGAAAATTCGGTATATTTAACAATGGTGCACAAAGAATGTCTCCATCATAATGCACATATCTAGTATTCATCTCCACTCATGAATTGTATCATTAGAAAGAATTACAGAAGTGATGAACTTTTGTAATTTTCGTTGGTTTCTGGATAGTGTGGTAATCTACTTGTTTCTGAGAAGAGAAATTCAAAAGATTTTATCACCTTCAGGAACTTCATTTACTTGCTGTGAATAAAAGTAGTCACAACTTTATATGTAAAAGTTGGAGGGAACTCCAGATTTCAGAGTCTGCTTAGATATCTAAAAGGTCTTTGAGAATGACTCTTATCAAAACTTTTAAAGAAATTAATCTGTCATAGAATAAAATGAAAACCCTGACCTGGGTACAAGACAGAAAATCAGTGATAGGAGCAGATATTCAGTAATCTTATTAGAGGAAGACTAAAAGTGGAATTCTTCATGATCTGATCTTTTGATCTGGAAAAGGAGATGAATAATGAGGTAAGAGAGCATATTTGTGGCTGTAGTTAAGTTTGAGACCAGTAAATAAAAGTGCCAATTATGAAAAATGAACAGACACATTGCAACTGTAAATGACTAAACCATAAATTAGAGGATAAAATCACGATATATTAATGTGAGGTGAAAAGTTGTTATGCTTTTATATGGCACGTCCTTATGTTGAAGGTTTTATTGCAGTCCTTATCATGTTCTCCCCCAGACAATATATTCTAAACCTAGAAAAGATAAAACAGAGGATAAATGGGGAAAAAGAAAAAAAAAGGCAGAACATTGTTTCTTTGTGAGGAACAATGAAGCAGGTTAGGATTCTTCAGCTAACAGGAGACAAGACAGATGTCTCTGAAAACATGAGTGATATAGAGGATCTACGGTGGTTTAAAAAAAAAATACAATAAATAGGAATCTTCTGATAAAAGTTATCAGATTCAAAAAGAAAAAGGTTATTTTTCAGAAACCAAACACACCTAAAGCTGTGGAGATCCTTGGTGCAAGATTTTGTAGATGCTAATTGCTTTAGTGGATTACAAAACTGTTGAAGGAAATGTTTCAAAAGCTCCCTAATGCAAGTTATGATCATTCAAGACACCCTGGAATTTTACACTGCCAGCGATCATAGAAGTAACCTCTATGTGAAAGTATCACTACAGGTTTACTTTATAGCTTCACTCTTCCCAGACATCCACAGCTTACCGCTATCAAAGACAGGCTCTATAGACCTTTAGATTTCTGGTACAATGATTCATATGTTCTCATTTTTATGACATTCCCTCTTCCCCCAAAAACAAATTCCACCTTACAATTCTGGATACAAATGGATCAACAATCCTTGACATTCTTTCTTTGTATCTGTAGCTGCTGCTGAATCATCATGGAATAATTGTCCAGAAAATGCTCTAACAGTATTCAGAGGAGCAGCAGACCAGGAAAATGACAGATGGTATTGATAGAAAAGTTTTATTTTACCTTTACTCATCCAAACTCATGTTGCCTTCATTACAGTTCCACTTGAATATAAGCAGGCTAAAAATAAGAATTTGTTTGAAGAAAATTTGGAGGCTCTATTTTCAAGACACTGTTGGCATAATAGCTAACAATCATTAGGCTATATGTAAGTAAATTTTCATTTAAAATATTTCATTCTACATGAAAGTCCATCAGACACAGTAAAGGATATTATAGTTAGTTTAACCCTCATAAGCAAGGCTTCATCTAGTAACAGAAGTTGGTGAAACTTGTTCATAACTCAGGATAATGAAAACTATGTTGTCCATCATTTCTCTTTCCTCCGAATTATGGATGTTTGAGAAGTATTTTTTTGATTACTACTCTTTATTGATGCATTCAAGGCAGAATGGAACATAAAGAAAATATTATTTCTAACATCAGAATTCCATATATACGCACATGTATGCATGTGTGCTCTGGATAAATATACACATACATGTACACAATATATATGCATGACATGGGAGAATAACGTTTCATTCATATTAACAAGAGGCAATTTTGGAAATGTCACAGTAACCTTTCTAGATGATACTCCCAGCACAGAAACTTTAGGCAACCACTATGCACAATTATGCCAAAGATACATAAACCTTCCTGCATCATCATCATCTCAAAACAGTGACATGAACAGACTCGGTATAAACAAGGCTAGAAGACAGAAAAAAAAAGAAGCATGAAGGTTGTCTTCTGACCTTTAATTATATCATGCGAAAAACAGGTCTTTTAAAAAATCAGTCCTTTTTAGCTAAAGGCTCAGCCTGGCCTTCTTCCATACTAGTGCACTGTTGAGAGAGAGAGAGAAAGAAACCTTCTTCCATATTGCAAATTTCCACAAGTCTAAGTACCATAGTAAGTCCTACATTCTCCACTATCTTAGTTCTTATTTTCCTTGGTTACATACTGGGTAGACTTGATTTGGGAATGGTTCGAGGCTACCGTATAATGACTATTCTGTTTAGAGATTTGCCTCATTTGAAGAGACTGACATTTTACAGTAAAAATATTCCAACAAAAACTGTTCTCTTCCCAGGGAAACAGTTTTCAATTTCTACTTTTACTATGCAGTCTTAAAATTTATTAAAAAAAAAAAAAAATCAGTCCTTAAGACCAAGAATTCGGAGCTACATATATCTGCTAGAAAGTATTTTCTAACTTCAGTAGTTATTCCTTAGATTCTTAGATTCTTACTTGTGAAATAGAGCTAAATAAACCTTTTAAGACATGAGAATTTTTCTGACTAAATTAACTGGGAAACACTCATCTTCTATAGCGGTGAGCTCCAGAGGAACAACAGAAAAAAAATAGTACCTGATAGCCTCCTCTGAGAAGAACAGATCAAATGTATTTATTCCTTTCTGATAGCACATTATGAAACACCCGAACAAGACTATGGCTTATTTTTTTAATTTTATTCATAAGCATGTCCTGACTAATAACACAGACCCTCCATCTACTCTTAAGAACTGTCAGAGTAACATCAAAAATCTAATGTGAAATTACTCACATAAAGTGCTGTAGCCTTCTGCATTTGGTTTAGGACAGAATATTCTTGCAGATATAAAATTTGCTTGCAAACTGAAAGTGTGTATTTTAGCTAAGACAGCAAGCAAACAATCCTCAAAGTATCTGCTTTCAGAGTTAAAATCTATGTAGTTCCAAAGGTATAAACCTGGTCAACTATTCATCATCTGTCAATTTCAATGAAAACAAAGTATTTCTATGATTACATCCATTATTTTAATTAATATAAGTAAAAGCAAGAGTAATCAACATTTATATGTGCAGATACAGTCTGTATAAGCTTACTGGTCCCTGTCAGCTATTTATAAATTTCTAAGTCATTTAATGCACAAACAATTATTTTACATAAGATATTAAAGTGAAAACAATTCATGTTTAAAAGGAAAATGTCGGACAGGAGAGAGGAGCACTCCAGTTTTTGACTAGCACATAAATGCCATGAAATGAATGAACATCAATTTGTACTCCAACTAGAGTTCAAATATAACTCGTTCTTATTTGTAAAATAGTGCAAGTTGAGCAATGTATTTCACTTATTTTTGTGTGGTATTATTACAGGACAAAGTATTAAAATAATATAACAATAAAATATTATTCTATTACTTGCAAAGATGGCAGACGTTTCCTTCTATAATTGGTTTGGCTTTGTTTCTTCCCTGTTAACAGTGGATGTACCTCAAACAGTTGAGAGGTTCACTTAAATTCTGATAAGCACAAAAGAGTCATTCACAACCTAATTGAATGGGTTTTGGCCCTATTCCCTCTTGGTGCCTTGATATTCCACTGATGATGTTAACAAGAAACTAGAGCCCTAAATCGGGTAGAGGAGTTTTATACATAATGAGACAACTTTCATATCATTTCAGTAGCATCCAATTTGAGTTAATCAAGACTATCCACTTGATGATTTCTGAATTTTTGATCCCTTTCATAACTATAGTGGGCTTTGTCATGCACAGTCAAGGAAGTAGAAAGAACACTCAAAGATAAAACATTATAAATAAATAAAACCTTCTCTTAAAATATTTTGTTTCTGAGAAATAATATGTACAAGGTAAAAATTATCTTGTTTATTCATTCTGCAAGTCTACCATTCCCTCATTTGTTCCTTA
This sequence comes from Patagioenas fasciata, assembly GCF_037038585.1. Classification (NCBI taxonomy): domain Eukaryota; kingdom Metazoa; phylum Chordata; class Aves; order Columbiformes; family Columbidae; genus Patagioenas; species Patagioenas fasciata. Next base: position 87,312,858 of record NC_092521.1, read on the forward strand.
ATGCAAAAAAAAAATAGCCACGGAGGTATAAAGAGACAAACAGTGGACTGTGGATTTTTTTAACTGTTTTCTTCAGATGAGGTAGTCATAAGCTAATCTGTGTTCTTGGCATGAGGGGGATTGAGTTTGAAAAGAAGTTGTAGTAGATTCTACTACTATATCCTGGTGTAATTCCAAAGAGAAGCACCATTTATTTGGTTTAATGACATCTACCCCAGATGGACATGGAGAAAAACAGGATTAGGGAAAAGGTAATAGAGCTCCAAAGTCATATAGTGGATGTTTACTTATTGCTTTCAGAAAACTGTCTAAGATCGAAGATTACCCATATCTCTGCCCAGCATTACTATGGCTGAAAATGACCCATATCTCTGCCTGGCTTTGCTACATTTTAGGGAAAATGTCGCTGTTAGTATTCCATAATTTCTGTAAGATTTAGATGCATATGTTAATACCACACCATATTTATTGATTGTTTTTAATATATTTGGTTATACATTGCTGTTATCTTAACCAGAAGATTTATGAAGGACAGCAAGAATTACGCAAACATGGTCCATTTTGTGATATTCTTTGTTAGTGCTCTTCCTAAAATGTATGCATTTCAAAAATATCATCTAGACCACTAAGGAGAAGTTCAAGATATAACTGTCTACTATACATTCTATAGGCCCAAATATTTCTGCTTTTCAATGAGAAGTCCTATATTTCTTATTGTGTAAGATATCATCTGTTTTGTTGAACATGCAAATATCAGCATATTTCAATTATATTTTCTCGAGTATACTTAAACAGAAAAACAAATATTCAGCAAGTAACAGTAGTATTTTTACAACATGACAAAGGAAGTTGCTTAAATGTTAGATATTATGTTATTGCCAAGAACTTGTATCAAACTGAACTCCTTCCATTCTTGCAAAACACATTTTAAAAGCATACGGGAATCTAAGAAATTTAATAAATTATTTCAGAAGTACTAGTATATGTCATAATATTTCCACAATATGAGTATATCAGCCTTCTGATAGAAAGAGCTCTGATCACCCCTCTTATCTAGTTCACCTTTCAGCATAACATTAAAGGTATGAACTTCACAAAGGTGGAATAGCTCAAGAAATATGTCATATATTTTTGTGATTACACAAGACATACATACTATTATATGACTAAAGTATAGGAAATGGCTCAGGAACTTTGCATTAGATCACCTGAAATCTCTTCTCTAGACAAGATCATTTCAGAAATACAAAATTAAACACTGAAAGTTAATTCTCATTCCCAAGTGAGCAACTTCTCAATCATAACATTTTTACATCAGCACCATTTCAAGTGGGAAAAGAATGAGTTACATCAAGGAAAAAAAAAAGTTTATATGAGCTTATCCAAGAACCCTTAGCATACTTTTTATTGGTGACTTTTTACTTTAGGATAACAAATCAGGACATAGTGAAACATTTCTACATTTTTTTAGTATATTTGATGTGCTGATTTATTAAACCAAGCAAAGAAGTCACAACATAATCTAGTGTTTTATTCGGAAATCAAGAGACTTTTTTTTTAATGGCCTTCAAAACTTCCTATTTTCATTTGTGAACCTTTCAGCCTCCTTACCACACCAAAGATTACTTTTTTCAGTTTCAACTGGACTGACATTTTAAGTAGAGGCATATCATGCAAAAATGCTGCCAAACTGTTCTTACTTTAATGTTTCGGGCTCAATCACATAATTAAAGCATTAATGGATTCCACATGAAATATTAGATTGTTAGATTAATTGCTGTTTCTACTGTACTATTTTAAGTGTTTTATTTAAAAGATACTAAAGTACTAGATGTTCTATAATAGCATTATCAATCCAATTCATAAAATACTAGTAAGAACTGGAAAAAGACCAAAATTAAAATGTTTGTTAATTGATTTTCCATATTAATGAGGTATCTACAAGTATGTTCTTTTTAAAAAAATAAATTGCGGGTTATTTAAGTAACATTATCTTCAAAACAAAAGGCTTCATGCCCCACTCCCATATGACATCTTGCAATCAAATTCTGTTAAGAACCTCTCAATACATCTTACATAGACTGTAAGTATAACAAAAACTCCAACTCCCTTTAGCATGTCTCCTGTGTTGCAGTCTCAGAAGGGTTTTAGCTCTTTTTCAGCTGGTAATGGCATCCTGTTCAGGGCTCTGAGAAACATTCTTGGTTAATGTCTGAAGCCTGAAGCTATAACTATTAATTCTTTCCATGGAAAACCATTGGGATAGGTTCACTTACTGTACAAAGGACCTGTATTGTTTTTTGAACACTAAGATATGAAAATTCAATGGTGTTCAAAGCCTTCCTAAAGCCTTATCCCTTTTCTAATTAAATATGAGATATTCTTTATTGTGGCAGTCATAGTCTTAAAGGAAGGCCATATAATTTCTCCAAGGAAGCTAGATTAACTGTTGCAGGAGGCTATGGAACAAATATTTTTCAGGCTGAGAAAAAATTTGTTTTTGTATAGCAACTCTTCTTTCATAAAATGCTTTCTAAAACATGGCAATAGAACACCTGATTTAGCCAATTCAGCTTCTATCATCATAACATATAGAACAGTGGAACTGAGTTCTCTTTCCTTCATGCAAATTTTGAAGGATGAAGTTATTTAGGATTGTAACATGAAAGAATGAAATCTTGGCATGTTTTTTCAGATAAACACTTGAGTATTTTTTTTTCTTTAAATATCCTTTGTTGGCAAAATTTCTAGTGGTAGAGGAAAAATAGTCAGTTATCTTTATCCTTATTTTCTTTAACCCCTCTGAAATGATGTATCACACCTTATTTCTGCAGATGCTATAGCCTAAGAACTGCTCCTTACTTTTATGCTAATTAGTTATCTCACACATTTTTTATAGTTTTTTTTTTTTTTCTTTTCCTGGCAATGTGTGAAGGTTTGCACTGTGAAGTGAATGGCATCATCTTGTGAGGGAAGAGTTCTATATTAAAGTCAAAACCTGAATTGTGACTTTCTCAAATACCTGCTGTTATCCATGCTGTTGCACAGGGCTCGACAGTCAATGAACCATTTTCCTTTTCTCTTGATCATTTAATAGAGTTTGGCTAAGGTCTGAACAGCTGTGATCAAATGCAGGAGGAACCTACTTACAGACATTGCTAGCGTAGAGGAAAATATGAAATGTTAATACAAAATGTTTTTCCAAACTTATCTTTGCCAAACCACAATACTTTTGTGGAGGGCTTTGTGTAGCTTGTGATTAAACACAATACCACCCAAACAGATGGACAAGAAACATTGGTGACCTGAGGCCAAACATGCACATCTGTCACTAGGTGGGGTTCAAGGACTCTTGCTGCTATTTTTCAGGGGGGTGATGAGGTAGGGGGATGGAACAGCATTTCCAGCCAGGAATTTGAAGATCAGTTCATTCTTACTTATGCACAAAATACATGTCCTAACATACTCACTGTAGACAATTTATTTTTTAATGCAAACCATATCAAACCAAATATATGCTGCAGCATTGCCAGTTGCCAATATTTGGAACAGATATTTGGAAGGCTTTGTATTATATTTAAAGAAAACTTCAGGGTTTTTTACAATGGAAAGTAGTCTTGTATTTTTACTGAATAAAGAGTCACTGATCACTCTGGAAACAAAGACACCTTACACAAGTATGAAATCTAGGTATCTCGGTAATTAAACTGACCAAGTCCAACTCGGTTGTCTTCAACCTGTTCAGGTTCCAGGTGTGAGTCAGAATTGACCAAATGCCAACCTAACAAACTTATAAATGTCTCCGGGAAGTATTAAATAAAGCAGTAATAACTCTTTTAAACTTGTCAATAATGTACCAAACCAAAGTTGTGTGAATGATGAGCATTAATACCTGACTGGCTGCTGAGACTTTTATTAGCTATCTTTAGTGCTTTGTCTCCATATGCAGTCATCTCTGTCTAAAAATCACAATTTGGATTTATTTCACTATCTGTTAACAACACAATTAGATAAATAGAAGCTAGAAAATGTAATTGATTTTCACACTAAACTGCATCAGGCAGTTGTACATGATGAGTGATGAACACAACTGTTTGATACATTCTTTGTCATATCTGTTTGAATGCAGAGAGCTACAAAGCAGTAACTGGATCAAGAGTGTCTTTGCTCTTCAGGTTCATCATTTAGAGCACACAGGTCCAGATCCACATGCATAGTATTGTCTAAAATACTTTAACATCGTTTTTATTTAAACACTATTATTATCCAAGATTACCAAATACCTGCAACACTATGAGTATATTTTGGTTAGGATTTTTAATGGGACTGACTTCTCTTCCTCTTTCTCCTTCACTGCAACCTTCTGCCTCAACACTCCTGCTTTTAGTCTCCCTCTGGATGAGATGGCCAGACACAATGGAAATCAGAACTCTGGAAAACAATGTAGATGAGTTTTGAATTGTGGTTGTTGTTGTTGTTTTGTTTTTTAAACATAGACCGCATAATTTGAAGTACATTATGGCAAAATATCATTGCACAGCTGGAGGTGAAAATGCCTCTTTTGTACTAAATGAGTCCAAATGAGTTTGTGGAGACATTAACCTTTCAGGAGAATGACAGTGATAATGAACTTAGAAAAGATGTCCATTATAATATCTTCACATGTTATCAAGACAGAAAGGCAAAGTACTGATTTAGTTGGTGGGTGGATTCCTTTTGTCTCATGAAGTCAGAGGTATATTTATGAGATCCTTTCAAACTCATCGGTAGAACAAACAAGAAGCCTGAACCATACCACAAATGTTTATATAGGGTACTGAAATCACTGCCTAGCAAACAGGGATGTGGCTAAACAATGCAGATGAGTCCATTTAGTAGCTTTTTAACACTATATCCCTAGGTTTTACTCTTCACAAGATTCTCCTGTGACTCTCCTGAAATTCTGCAACATTTTCCCACCTCCTCCAATTCTGGCACTTCTTAAACTGACTGTTGAGGAATTGACCAAAAGGTGAGTAAATTAAACTCAGGAGCCCATCA